>NW_026739562.1:7093203-7350519 GCF_022355385.1 Mustela nigripes | reverse complement strand
CACTGGTTGCCTTCCGGTGGTTGGCTCTGGGGATGAGATAATTATTTTTAGGCTTTCTCTTTCAACAGACCACTACGCATCCCTATAAAAGAACAAAGGAACTCGATACGGATGAATAACGAACTGTCTCTGAGATACATCATGGAAAAGCAAGGTGCAGACAGTGGGCATAGTATGAGACCATTTGTATTACAATGGACGAAATAGAGGAGTATAAATACATAGTGTAATTTTTTTTCCCCTGAATATAAATAAGCTATCTCTGGGAAGCACACAAGAGACAGAGAACACTGGTTGCCTCCAGGAAGGAGGATCTGGGAGGGAGACTTTTCTTTCTCTATCCTTTCGTGCCTTTTGGATTTTCAATCATGAGAATGAGTTGACTATTAAACAATTAATAATTATCATAGAAAAGAGAATATATTCGGGCTCATAGATTAACTAGCTGTAACATGACACGTTAGATCTGAAGAGGAACAGTCCAGGAGGCTTCTGTCTGCTCTGCTGTGATCCCTTCCCCCGCCCCTCCCTCCTTGGGATCCCCTGGGGCCAGGGAGGCAGCAGGGAGCCAAGGGACCTCTGGCTCTTTACCTTCCTGTCCTATCAACCCAGACAGTAAAGCAGCTCTATGATACCGGGTGCGGGTTTCTACAGTTTTGATTGCTGCTATTAAAATTGATTTTTTTTCTTGAAATCACCTAATATACCGAAAATATATGGTCAGTTCCAAGGCAGCAAATAGCCTAAATCAGCCCACTCAGAGGTCAGCATCCCATGCTGAAAAGTTTCCACTGAAAACAGCTCCTATGTCACCTGGTGGGGAATGGTCGTGCCCTCAAGAGCCCCAGAGCCTGGTGAACTCTGGGAGGACCCAGCCACTGCTGGGGAGGGACAACCCAGAGGAGCCCACTGATTCTATGCCTCGGTGGCCCCGAAAGGAACCAGTCATGAGCCCCACGGCCCAGCCCAGCCAGGGTGAGGCACAAGATGGGAGAGAGAAACGTAAGACTAGTAGACATTTCAAGATGACAACAGCAGAACACAACCAAGCACAGGGCCTTTCTGAGCAAACAGGTCCTGCAATTACCCATCCGGGTGGGCAACCCAAATCAGACTTGATGAGACTAAAAGAGACACCCATGGGCACAGGGCAACTTAGCGGAAGGACCCAGCTAAAGCCCATGCTTCTTGCACAGCCTGACTCAGACAAGAGTGAGAGCCAACATGGAACGCTCACTCTGAGCAGGTCCCTGTTCTTCCCACTCCCCTGCTTCATTGAGTGCGCACAACCACCTGCGGTGTCCTCTTATTATCCCCTTTTTATAGATAAGGATATAAGCACAGAGAAGTTCAATAACTTTCCCAAGGACACACAGCAAGTAAAGAGCAGAACTAGAATTCAAGCCCAGGCAGCCTGACCCCGAAAGCCCACTGTCATCTCCACACTCTCCTGGAGAGGTGAGGAGGGCTTCAGTAGGAAGTCCACCTCGAGAGGTAGGCTCACGGGACTGAAAGGAACCTAGCCAATCGCAGGAGGGCCGGTCAGACTCTGGAGCAGAAGGAGAGAGGCCAGAAAGGGCTCTCTTCTGACTGGTTGCTAGGTCTGTCCAGGACAATGCAGAAAGCTCGGCATCCTTCTGCAGGTCTGTAGCGCAGGTCCTCTGCATTCCGACTGTTTATGGGAACACGGGCATCCACATCTTCATTGATAGCCTCGGGCGGATGGAATAGCAGCTTAGAGTAAGAAGGAAAACAATGACGGGAAATGCCAAGAGAAATTTGAATGTTGATGCCCTGCCCCAGGTTTTCCCCAGTGAGGATGGACAGTGTGAGTCACTGTGTGTGTGTGTGTGTGTGTAAAATCCCCCCTTCCCCCAGAACCTCCTGCTGCTGGCATTCCACAGAACGGACACAGAGCCCGCCCAGTCCACAGCTGTCCCTGCGTCCTTGCCAGGACAATGAGACTCTGGAGAAGGGTGAGGAGGAGGAGGGACTGGCCCCTGGCAGGTCAGGGCAGGAGACCGGCATTTTGTGTCTATGGCTAACAGAGAGAGCGAGTGCTCTAGTGGGAGGTACGGTGATCCCCAGAGACTCAAGATGCAAGAATTCGACTTTGGACCCCAGCTCCTTCTCATCCTGGTTCTGTGGGATCCCTGTGCCAAAACCTTCACCACTGGGCGCACTGCCTCCCCCACACAAACCTCGAGCCCTAAGGATGGTGTTATTCCCATTTTCTGGGTGGGGAAACCAAGGATCCAAAAACAGTCCTTTGTCTAGGAACACCCAGACAACAAGGCCAGAGCTGGAAGTCCAGACAGGTCTAACTCTGATGCCCGAGTGGGGGACCACTATGATATTCTGACAAATTTCCATCTTTTCTGAAAACGAGGACTGAGTTGCTGCACCATGCAGACTTGGGTTAATGCAAAAATAAGACTCGTAGATAGAACTCCTAGCTCGGCAGCTGGTACAGGGTCAGTGTGCAAGAAATGAGCTGCACCGAAGGGCCTCCTTGGCTTCTGGCCTGTCCAACCTCCTGTATGGGCAGTGGGGTCAGCTGTAGTGGGTTGTAGAATTTTATCTCGGACATCCAGAGTTCGGTCCTTCCAGGCTCAGCACACTAATGGGTGTAAAGGAGATGGGAACCAAGCTGTCCTCCGGTACACAGGAAACCAACTCTCTCAACTCTAGCTCTCTCTCCTCTTCTTCTCGGCATCGAGGGGATGGGCTCTCCCTGAAGACGATCCTGTGTTCATGATGGTCACCGCTGGTTCTCCAGAACAGATGTTGGCACCTGCTGCTGGGGTCCTTCTTCCCTCTCTGTGCTCCCAAAGGAGCCAGTGGGGAGGCCTTGATCAAAACAGCTCAGAAGACAAGGTGAGACTTCCTCTAGCTCAGGACTCAGGATGGAGGTCAGCTCTAAGTCACTGTCCCACTGGATGGATCCATTGGACCACAGAGATGATGACAGCCATGGGACTTGGTGGAATTCTGCGTGGTGTGATGGGTGCCGAGGGGCAGGGTGTTAACCACACACAAAGGCCCACAAACGACATATGCAGCTGAGAAAGCCCAATGGAAGAGAGTCCCCAGGGCCACCCAAGGAGGATAAGTGGCAAAAGACCCTTGGCATCTGGGAAGCAACAGGAACTGGGGTGAAGGGCACCCCCTTCCCTGTGTCTACTCACAGCCCCCACTAGACAGGAGCTGCACGCTCCCATCATCTGGCATTTCCAAAGAAGGTACAAATCTTGACTTTCAAGGTGACATTCTTGATTTCCGGTTCAATGTGCTCTGATACCACTGAGCTTAACAAAAGTTTGGGGTTTTCTAGCTCACAGGCCTCCTGCTTATAGAATCTTAATGTCAGTGGTTCTCCATCTTCCCTGGGGTCATAGACCCTTTGGAAACATGGTGATGCAAGTCAAAAGGCAAGCCATAGTGTGAGAAGATATTTGCAACTCTTATAATCTCAAAGGATTGATGTCTAGAATATAAAAACCAAAACAAACCAAAAACCTGATATCAATCAGTCAACAACTGGTCATACAACTCTGTAGAAGAGTGGGTAACAGACTCGAACTGTACTTCCAAGGAAGAAACCCACACCCATCAGCGTGGTAGAAACACTCTGGAGACAGTTCGGTACTGTCTGAATACGCACATAGTCATGACCTGAGGATCAACTTCCCGGTTATTTTCCCTGGAGAAATGCTTGCGTATGTATAAGCGGATGTCTGCAGAACATTGTCCATAAATGTCAGATCCTAGAAATACCCCAAACGTCCGGGACCTGGTGGGCCGTGGCTAAGTGAGGGAAAGCAGGACAGGAGAGCAGAGAGAAGGAGCAAACCTCAGGTCCCCACATCGACAGGGATGGAACTCAAAAGCAATGGAACGTGGCACTCGAAAACCAAGTCTGACCATTTATAGTACAAATCCGTGAACAGGTCAAAATCGGGCATAACCAAACAACATGGGATTTAGGAATAAGTTCATAATCAGTAAAGCTCTAAAGAGAGTGAGGGGATAATTCTTTAAAAACTCAGGAAAGCAGTTAGCTCTGCGGAAGGAGGGAGATGTGATCTGGGAGGAGCCTGAGGGGAGTATCTGAGATAGTGACAGTGTCCTATTCTCAATCTGGTTGGTGGTGCACAACCTTTGAATCGTATTCTTTACACATACACACACACCTTACATACTCTTCTTCGTGTATATTACATAAGAAAAGGGATATAAAAATAAACCCGTCTTCTTTTGCCATTACAAAAAAAATCCAATGAAAACTATGGATCGTGTTTCCAGAACAATTAAAAACATCCCAACGTTTCATGTCACTGCCGAGGCTCACAGGACCCTTCGAGACCCTCTATGGGAAGCACTGGTGCTCCAGTTGATTCTCGCGCTCACTGTCCCCAGAGGTGGGTGACATCTTTATTCCACCAGCACCGCGATGTTCCTTGGGGAGCAGTGTAGACAGGAAGGTTCCAGTGTCTTCAGAACCAAGCCAGCACCCCCAAAGAGAACGCTCCATATCTGCCCGACCCCCCCCCCCCCAAAGACAGCCCTGCCCCCTTTCCCTCCCTTCCAGGAGCATATCTGGCTCTGGACCCCCATGGCCTGCTTCACGGCAGTGGCAGCCGCTGTGGCCAGCACCCCCGATTGCTGAATTCTCTGCAACTTCCCCATCTCAGCCCTTTGGAGAAGAAGGAAGTGAGGAAACACCAGAAGGTAGCTAATTGCTTGCGTTACAAATAGCGATCTTGCTTTTTCAACCTTTGGAGGATAATGATCTGTTTTTGGTGTATTAAAGCTTAATTGTTTAAGTAGGGGAATAAGAATCAACTTCAAAACAGGAAAGCCTAGAAGCAGAACAAACATCTTCGAGAAGCGATGGTGCAAGGTAGGACGAGAACACCTGACATGTGGCTTGGGGGAAGTCGCTTCTTCCGTCTGGGACTCAGTTGCTCATTGGTTCAACAGAGGAGATGAGCTTCTAGAAGATGCCTGACATCCAGCCCTGACATCCCAGGGTTTTGAACACCGGCTGCATCCACTCCCTTCTGGAATGTAGGAGACAGAAACAGTCATCCTCGTAACAGCCCCGTGCCTGGCACACAGTAGGCCTCTAACTCGTAAGGTTATTGCCCTGTACTTTTGCTCCCTGCTCCTCTCAGGACCCATCCCACACATGAGCCTTAGCTGGCCCTCGATATTGTTTTTCTCATCTATAAAATGGTGAGTATCACGGATGGCCAGTGTCAGAATTACAGCACGTGAAAGCCTTGCCCAACGCCTAGCACACACCAGGTTCCATCTAGGGGGTTCCTGTTTTGCCTTGTCCTTCACTGGTCACCTGAAATCATGCCCATGTGTTGAATGAGGCCCCCCTCCCCCAGCACACACACAGAGCAGCTGCTCTGTCCCCAGGATTGACCACCACGCCACTGGTTGGATGGTCCAGACGGCCGGGCAGGTAGATCCCCATGCGGGCCAATCACTCCGGGTGGCCGGGAACCCTGGGCACGAATGGAATGCTAAGCTTCTCTACCCCCTGGAGCCCCTGAGAGCCCCTGGGTGTTAGACTCTGTCCCAGGGCGGCTAGGGCCCAACCCCTAAACACCTAACTCCACACCTCTCTCTCTCTCAATGTTAAGTCAAAAGGGAGGGCGCTTCTGGCTGGAGAGTGGCTCTCTGAAAGTGTTGGCTGTTGAGAAAGGTCGAGAGTGGGGGCCTGGGAGAGGACAGAGCGGAGACTGGAGGAAGGAAGAGGGAGGGGAGACAGGGGGATGGAAGGGTACGGAGGGACGGGGTACAGAAATGGAAAACGAGAATTTGAGGTCCTGGTGGTGAGAGCGTTGGATAAATTTGATTTTGTATCCGCAGCCTGCCTTGGCCTCACTATCCAACTTGGTCAGGATCAAGGAGGCTGGGGTCAAGGGTGTAGATCCGTGCTGTCTGTTGCATAGGCTGATGGTTGGCTGGGCTGCCCGATGCTGTTCTCACAGTCGAGAGGAGACACACACTCAGTCCCCGGGGCACAGAAGGCCTGAGACCGGGGGCCAGGGGCTCGTGATGGGAGCCAGCTGTGTCCTGAGACTGAAGGTCACAGCTCCTCCCAGGCAGCCCTCCCCACACGTAGCCAGGGCTGGTAGCCGGGACAGACAACTGTCCCCTGGGGCACACAGCACTGCCCCTTGACATTTCCCTGTACCACACCCAGATCTCCATAAACAGTCCCTGTATTCAACTCCCCTCAAGTGATCCCATCAGACTGAGCAGTCGGTTTCGTGCGGGGACGCACCTTAAACACATGGTTTGTTCAAGCCAACCCTCCCTCCGGTTTGTTCCATTTCCAAATAAGGAAACTGGAGCCAGAAGCTCAGAGAGGGGAAATAACTTTTCTGAGGCTGCACAGTGGATGACAGAAGCATTGGGATTAGACCCTCAGTCTGCCAGACTTCCAAACCTGGCTTCTTTACATTACTTGGATTTCTTAATGAGAGTGAGGAGACCAGGCCCGTGGTCAGGATGCTCAAAAATTAACACTATCACCATCTCCGCGTTTCTGAGTTCTTCCTAAGCTGGAACCTCAGAAGCAGCCAGGAAACCCTGCCTTCCTCACTCACCCAGAAAACCCTTGTCAATCTCTTCCATAGAGATGTTTCTATCATACAAGAAAAAGTGCTCAACATCACTCGGCATCAGAGAAATACAAATCAAAACCACAGTGAGACAGTACCTCACACCAGTCAGAATGGCTAAAATTAACAAGTCAGGAAACGACAGGTGTTGGAGAGGATGCGGAGAAAGGGGAACCCTCCTACACTGTTGGTGGGAATGCAAGCTGGTGTAGCCACTCTGGAAGGCAGTAGGGAGGTTCCTCAGAAAGTTGAAAATAGAGCTACCCTATGACCCAGGAATCGCACTACTGGGTCTTTACACAAAAGATACAAATGTAGTGATCTGAAGGGACACGTGCACCTGAATGTTTATAGCAGCAATGTCCACAATAGCCAAACTATGGAAAGAGCCTCGATGTCCATCAACAGATGAATGGATAAAGAAGATGGGGTGTATATATATACATATATACATATGTATATATGTATATGTATATGTATATGTATATGTATATACACACAATGGAATACTATGCAGCCATCAAAAGAAATGAAATCTTGTCATTTGCAATGATGTGGTTGGAACTAGAGGGTATTATGCTGAGAGAAATAAGTCAATCAGAGAAAGACAATTATCATATGCTCTCACTGACCTGAGGAATTTGAGAAACAGGGCAGAGGAACATAGGGGAAGGAAGGGAAAAATGAAACAAGATGAAACCAGGGTGGGAGACAAACCATAAGAGACTCTTAATCTCAGGAAACAAACTGAGGGTTGCTGGAGGGGACGGGGGTAGGAGGGGGGAGATGGGGGATGGGGGATGGCCATTAGGGAGGGTCTGTGCTATGGTGAGTGCTGTGAATTGTGTCAGACTGATGAATCACAGACCTGTACCCCTGAAACAAATAATACATTATATGTTTAAAAAAAAAGAAAAAAGAAATACCTCTACCAAACCTTCCCTCCATCCTCTGTCCCCACTGCCAGTTCCCTTTGCCCAATGCGTCCTCGTTTCCAGTGCCCTGGCTGGCCTCCTGCCTTCATCAGCCTCACCACAGTGGGAAGGATCTTTCTAGAATGCCTACCTCACTTTGACACTTCTCCGTCCTAGGATCGGTCTGTGCCCCCTCATTGCCTATGGGACAAAGTCCAGACTCCATGGCACCATAAATGCTTCCCAGCCTGGCCTCTGCTGACCTCTTCTAGCTGGTCTCCTCCCCACCTCTGCATGGTAGCCCCTGGAATGTTCCTACTGAGGCACACACCCTACCTCTGGGCTTTTGCATAGACTTTCTCCTCCACCTGGAGCACACTTCTGAGTCCCCGATTCCAGGTAAACTCCATTTTTCATGATCAGGCTGAAGCATGATTAAGGAGAGGGTCTCCTTCGCGCTCCCTCTATCACTACTTCCCTGCCCTCAGCATGTACAGAGACCCTCTCTCCTAATGTTGCCCCCTGAATCTCTCTGTTCCTGCTTCGGATATAGCATTTTTGGCTGTTGTCTCAATTCCCTCAGGGGACGAACCACGGAATTCTACCTGGCATCTCCTGCCTTCCTCCCTCGCCGTGTCAGGAACTTGGGAGGCCCGCGTGTAGCTTCACTCTCTCTGTCCCCCGGTCAGGACCCCATCCGAGCAGGGTTCAGTACTGCTTGCTGACTGAGCCACGAGGATGAGGGATCCTGAGCCTGAATGAGGAGTGGTTGCTGTGTGGCCCCCGGGCGAGTCTCTGAACCTCTCTGTGCTCCTTTCCTCTTCCCGAAGTCTGAGTAGAAAGATCTGCCGCCCGCTCGTAAACATGTAACGATCCTGTTCCCCCCTCCCTCAGAGCCCAAGCCTCTCCCAAGTGCTAGCACGCTTTATATTTTATGTTTATCCAGAGCCTTCTTTTAAATTCTCCTCTTTGAGTTCCCCCCAAGTCCTCCTGCAGTTGATTTATTTATGCTCAGAGGAGAGCCGGCTGGATCACAGAGGTGGAGCTGGCCGGGACTGGGAGTCCCCTCCGCCTGCCCGTGTGAGTCGTCTCATCCATAAAGGATTCTAGAAGGCTCCTAAGTCAGAGTGATGGGCCACGGGAACACACGCCTTCTGGGTACTGCCAGGCCTTCAGTGGCATCCTGGACAAGGACTCTGAACCCTCTGGAAACCCGGGCAGAGTAGGAAAGGTGGGGGTGGGGGGGTGGGGGTGGGGAGGTGGTTCCTGGGCGGCGATCCCCCTCTTCTAAGAATCAACCAGTGTTCGGGGCCACCATCGTTCCCTGCTGGAGATTCACTTTTCCCTGTCGGCTCCCTCCCTTGCCCACCCACCCCCAGCCTGATAAATGGGCCGCCCCTCCCGGAGGCCGAAGTCATCTGGAAGCAAGGCTGTGTGAAATATCAGGCTGGTGGAGGACACCCCCTGGGAAGCCCTGGCCTCCCCTGCTGCCTCATTATCACGAGCTTTCCCACACACTGCCTTCGGTTCATAGATCCCAGGAAGCCATCCGCTTACAGAAACGTGACTTATGATTTATGGTTATGATTATGATTCTTTTTTTCCTCTTTTTTCATTCCTGACTTTTTTTTTCTCCAAACATCTGATTTAATAGGGAAAATGTTATCTGGAGGAGCTGTGAGCTGTACGAAGGCAATAGCGAGGGGAAAAATGCTGCTAATGGTCTCGGCTAGTGACCAAGCCTCCGCGATCAGCTCTCCAGGCGGTCATGGAAGCTTCCCAGGAATGGGCCTGTGATGCTCCCACCAGGGCCTGAGAGAGCGCCCAGGCTTCCTCTGAGCCTCCTGATAGAGTCTGTAAAGCTCAAAGGCAGTGCCCGCCCCCACCATTCTCATGTTTCCCATTGCTTCCAGGCCCCACCTGTCCCCCACTGTCAGTGAAGGCAAGCAGGGCAGGGACCCCAGACTCTGGGGCCAACAGCCCCTTGCTAGGCTGTAGGCTGAAGGAGGCAGCCAGCAGACATGGCCGGGCTTCCCGACCTACCTCTTTCCTCCAATCACAAGATTAGCAACCATGACACACAGGTGACCTAGTTGAATTCCTATGAGCAGCCTGGGGGTACCGCGAGCCCCATTTGGTAGAATCCCAGATATCTGGGTTGAGGGGACTTGCTGTGTGACCCTAGGCGAGTCCCTTCCCCCTCTGGATTTGCTTCTCTGTATAACGAGCAGTTGGATAAGATCTCAGGGGCTTCCGGGTAAGCACGGCAAGCCGTATTATGCTTTTTAATTCATTGGAATATACGTTCCAAGAGGGCAGGATTGTCTTACTTGCCATGTGCCCAACACTTAAAGGACACCTGTCATTGAAGAAATATTCGTGGTATGAATTGTACAGAGCAGCAAACAGATGCCGGGAGGGTTCAAGGAGAGAGGGTCGAGGAGAAACCCAGGGCAGCTCAGAGTTCCTAGATCAGGTGAGTTACTTTTCCAGGACTCTTCCACTCCTCTTTCCCAGGACCCTGCAACCCCAACGGTAAGCTCTTTCTTCTTGCTTGAAAGAAAGTCACATTCCTGGGGGCAATGCTGCTGACTCCAGGTCAGCCAAAGGGGCTACGGGTCCCCAAGATTCCTGCCTCGCATGTCCTATCAAAAGAAACAGGCCTGGCCCAGGCGCCTGGGGCTTAGGCCAGGGGAGCAGCTGCCCCCCTCTGACATGTTCAGCCCTGACTTGGGGGTTGGCTCTTTGAGCCCACATCTGGTTAGGCCTCTTAAAGCTCTGGGTCTCTCAGCACGTGGAAAAGTAAATGGACAGTTTCCAAAAAACAAAGTCTGCCTTTGATGAGTTGAAGGTCAAGATGGGGAAACGGGCTGAGATCTCCCTGAGGCCAGGGGCCTTGACTGGACATCATTGACGGTCCTGCTACCCCATCTGTGTGAGCCCGAGGGGCTCAGGGGAGAACAGAGGATCCAATGGGGCTCTCCAGATCCAAATTATCTCCTGCCCACCCCCAACCCCGGGGCTCCCTGGCATCACTTGGCAGAGGAGGCTCTGGAAATTTGGGACCCACCTGTCTCTTCTGTTCCACCCTGCAGTGGGTCTGAAATCAAACTCAACATCTGTCCACGCAAATCTGGTCCTTCATGGGCCAACGCAGACCCCACCTTCATTCCTGTCTCCATCTGCTACAGAGCCCTGGATCCCATCTCTTTACCACCTTTAATCAGCCCCTCATCTCCATCACCTGGCTGTCCCCCTCCCCTGTCCCCATCCCCTCTCCTGTCCCCAGCCCCCCTCCTGTCCCCAGCCCCCTCTCCTGCCTCCATTCCCCTCTCCTGTCCCCAGCCCCCTCTCCTGTCCCCAGCTCCCTCTCTGGGAAAACTTCTTGTCAAGGCCTCCTCAGTGGCCTCCCTGCCTCCAGTCTGGCCGTCCGCTGTAAGGGGCTGAGGGCAGACTGTTTTGAGGGGGATGAGGATGTGAGGGGCAGGGGAGTCAGCTGAGGCTGGGAGGCAAGAGGCAGGAAGCTGGGCTTGCTCTTCACAGCCATGGTAGGACCAGTTTGGGGAAAGGCATTAGGAAATGGAGGATGAGGATCAGACGCCCACCCTGACAGCCCCCCATGGTGGGTCCACCCCAGACACGTTGCTCCCAAGTAACTCGGGCCAAGCTTCTCTGATCTGGGGTCTGCGCAGCTCCCTCACCAAGCGCAGACTTGCTCCCGGCATGTGGGAAGGGATGCAGGGTTGGAGTTGATTAAGCAGCTGAACCACCTGGCCCATCTCAGTTCGTGATCATCGGTACCTTCCTCTGTCCTCAGACGGGGAGCTCCAGGGACCATCTGGGGCCTGGGAGGCAGTGGCAATTTTTACAATCCACAGAATGGGAAAGGGTGCTGCCTCGTTACGGCATTCCAAGAAACAATCTGGTCTTTGTTACAGTCACTTTTTCGTGACTACCTCAAATTCGACCGGAGGAAGCACTGTAACTTAGGGCGCAGCAACAAGGGAAAAGGCTTAGGGTCAGAGTGTGAGGGAGTGGAGCCGACAGCCAAATGGTGCGTTCATTCTGGCTCCGCCCATTGAATGGTCGGCCCACCTGTGGAAGGGAATCGGTCCCCATAAAAGCTGCTTTAGGGACAGTTCTTTCCCACGGTGTTCTTTAATATTATTGGCGCACTCTGTTTTTACTTCGATTTTTAGATTGTACTTTGGACCTTCCTGAAGCCGGAACACGCTTCCAGCCTCCTCTGCAAACTCGGAAAGTGACTTTTCGGAAAGAAGAGGGGACAGGGGCGCAGAGCTGGGTTTCAGTAGAGAAGCGTCAGGCAGAGGAGTGGATAAGTACGTAAATTGGCGAGAATACCTCCATCTCCAGCATGCAGCCAGCGAGCCGGGAGTGAGGCCGAGATTCTCCAAGCGGAGAGCCAGAGAGAGGGAATACACTCATATTCATGCAGAGGTACCTTCAGAACTCTGGAAGGAGAGGGTGTCATCCCTCGCCCGGGGACTCCCAAGCTCTGTCCAGCATCTGCAAGGCTGAAACCCAGAGCCCCAGCTACGGGGGAAGAGCCTGAAACTGATGGACATTAACAGCCGTCACTGCTAGGACGTGCTCGGGTCTGTTCACTCATTCATCCCACAAACACTTCATTGGTACCCACTCGGTGCCAGCTGCTAGGGCTGTTGGGCTGATCCCCACCCCTCTTTCTGATAGCCTGAGAGCCTAAGTCCGCTGTTTCTGCAGCCAGACCCCCTTGCAAAACCTCAGAACCTCCCTCCAGGCAGGACCCCTTTCCAAAGCCTCCCCAGCCACTCTGTCATTTAATTCCCACCATAGGGGCGACAGGTGGACAAGGAAAGCGAATTCCCTCCCATTTACACATTAGGACACTGAGGCCCAGAGAGGCCGACCAGCTCACTTGCCCAGGGTCACACAAGCCAAGGTACAGCACAGTCCGGACTAAAATCTGGGACTTCTGAAACCCACATGGACTCTTTCCAGAACATCAAGCACCTCACTAGTCTGATTCTACACATTCCTTTTTTTAAAAAAGACCTTCAGAGAAGTCCTGTTCCCTCCCAACCCACTCTTGAGCTTGCCCAGCCCTCCACCCCTGCCTCTGCAAGATTCTGCATGCCCCTCGGCCCTCACCCTTTGCTAGCTAGCAGCCTGCTGCAGAAGGGAAGTGTAGCCACGTAAAGGGTTAAAACTCCCAGTGTCTCTTATAAATATTTCATGAAAAATATCTGCGGAGATAACCCCAGACTGTCGATGTCGACATTATTGCACCTGCACATTTTAATTGGTCCAAGAGAGCTGGCCCATAATTGGTGCCTGGAAATCAGCACAAACCTGACTTGTTTGTAAAAGGGAAGACTGGGCTCTCCAGGGAGTTTGGGATTTTAACTCCGATGATGTGGCCGAGGGCTTGGTGGGGGGGAGAGGGGCGAGTCAGACAGAGATGGGGGGACACCCCACCCAGATGTGCCAACCCCCCAGCTTGTTATACGGCTTCCCTCAGGTGAGGGAGAGATGGCATACAGGGCTGAGTACCTGGGAGGCAGGTGAGGGGGGGTTAGGGGTACAGCCTTGGCGGGGGTGTGTCTTAATCTTTCCTGTGCCACAACTGTTTGGTAAAGACCATGGCGTCTTTTCAGAACAATGTTTTTTTAATTGCTTAAAATATACCTGATTACAAAACAAGCCAATTATATGTGAAAAAACAGTTATCACAAATTTTTTAATTGGGTCATTGCAACATTGATATGTGTTTCTAATGAATTTAATGACAACTCCTAACGTCCAGTCTGATAACTACAGTAATGTCACAGTAGTGATGGGCACAAAGGGAATTTCCAGATCTCTGTCATGGTGACAGCACAGCACGGACATATCTGTGATCTAGACTAGAGACAAAGTCACAGGTGCCGCCGTGTAACTGTGGGGTATGGCTGACATTGAAACTTGAAGGAGGTGCTACATTTCAATGAACAGTGAGGAAAGGGTCAGGGGTGCTCCTTTCCCACCCAGGTTCACAGACCCTAGGTTGAGGATCCTGGCCGCAGAGCCTGACAGCTCTGATATTTACTCGCTAGGGGCTTTAGCCTTTCCTGGCCTTGGTTTCTTCACCTGCAAAACTTTGGCTTTGAAGGCCGGCGGAGCTGGCTGTAACGCCTGGTCTGCTGCTTATGGGTGCCCTTAGAAAGTGCCCCGACGTCACGAAGCCTCGGCTGACTGGCTAGAGAATGGAGTACTTTCCTCAAAGTCTTGGATAGGACACTGCCGGCCAAGTGCCTAACAGAGCACCCAGCCAAGGAGCTCAGAATGCAGTAACCTACAGAAACCCCCAGAACGAACCTGATGCTTCGGCGTCCAGCCTGGGCTACCTAGTGTGACAAGCTGATGTGAAGCCTACGTCTCCCCCACCCGACTCCCAACGCCCAGCATACTGCATCTTCTGTCTGTCCCATGTTCACTGTCTCCTGTGCCCCCACTGTCCTGGCTTCCATTGCTTCCTGCCACTGCCCAGATACAGCCACCCTAGAACTCTACAACATGTCGTGTCCAGAGTGGGGCTGCTCCAGGACCCTTTCAAGTCAGGGCTTGCCAAGCAGCTTCGATGAGGAAGCCGGAATAGTCCGCTCGGCAACTGGCACGTCCCCACCTTGGGTGGAAGTGTCCCTTATAGGACTATAAATGAGTTTCAGGTTCTCACCCTGCATGTGCCATGGCCTCCCACCCCCACTCCCCATCTCTGCTGAGGCCTGATGCCTCACCCCAACTCTGCCAGTCATGGGGGGGGCCAGACAGTCCTCCAAAGACTCAGACCCATCAGGCCAGGCGGGGGTCATGGCCGGCCTCCTCCAGACACAGAAAGCAGGGGGCATCTCCTCATGCAGCGGGTCAGGCAAGGTTGCCATGGCTACCTCCTGTTCTGCTTCCAACCTGGTCCAAACCCACCCTGTTCTTGACAGGCAGCCGCAGAGCCACGTCAGCCCCTCCGTGTCCTCTTCTGCGTGTTTGTACTAAGCCACCTGCAGGATCCTGGAAGGTGGCACCCTTTTCCTGACCCTGGGAGAGCCCTCCATTTCCCAGGGGGCTCCTCTTCCTCAGCATTTGCTAGAGGCTCCAGGTGGGGGCAGGGAGACATCACCTCATTTTGGAGGCTGTAAGACCCCACTGGTGCCCAAGTGAGCAGAGAGTGCCTCGGGGGGGAGCTAAGGGGTTGGGCTGGGCTTGGGGAGGTGACGACATCCTTGGGAGAGCACTCCCACAACCCCAGTCTGGGTAAGTGGAGGGGGAGAGGATGGGTGGCTAGGGGGCAGAGGGGCCGGTGGTCCCCTTGGCTGTCAGAGTGTCTCTGTCCCCGCACACACCCCAACCCCCGGCCTCTACACCTTCATAGGCTTCTCCTCAGCCCCCCGTAGCTCCCCTGGGAGGAGGGGAAAGAGGAACAAATCAGCCCCAGGTGCTTCCACTTCCTTCCACTTCCTGGGATCTCCGCGGATGCTTCACCTTCCAAAAATGGAGCATGAGGCTCAGCAGGGGGTTATGTCACAGCCCAACCCCCTACAGCTAGAAGGAGCAGGAATTCAATCTGATTTCTCTGTCTCCAAAAACAATGACTGACTTCAATTCAAAGTGATTAGCAAATACTAACTGAGCACCTACTATGTGCCGCACCTTGACCTAGTGGATCTATAGCAGTAAACAAAACCCAAATCCGCCCCACTATCAGAGCGTTCCTTCTCTGCAGGGAAACAGACAAAAACAATGGGCCAAAGGTGAGTCACAGAATACTAGAAGGTGACAAGTGGTAAGGAAAACACAGCAGAGTAAGGGAGGGTGGGCAAGCCAGGAGTGGGGTAGGAGCATGGCAGGTACTAAATAGGGCAGGAGGGCAGGCCTCCATGAGAAGGGGATATTCTAGCAAAGACCAGAAGAGCTGAGGAAGTGTGCATACCTGGCCCATAATAGATGCTCACTAAACATTTGCTGAAAGAATGAACTCATTCGAGGACTCCCCAGGCAGGGGGGAATTGCACACCTTTGGAAGTAATAACAGTTACCACGTGTTAGCACGGACAGGGTCACAGTCGCTTACTCTTGCTTCACAGTGGGGTGTGGACGAGATACTCTGGGCCACCTACTGGAAGACAGGTGGGGGAACTGCCTAGAGAGTACCTGGTCTGCCATGAGCGCTGGGGCTGAGCTCCTCCCCCATGACAGCTCAGTTCTGCTCTCTCTGGGACTTCTGACTTTTCTGGAAGGGAGAAAACTGCCAACCACACAAAGCCACACTGGGCAAAGACCCACGGGCAGGCCAGACAGTCTGTGAGGAAACGCGGGTTGCGGCTTTGTGGCTGGGAGCTAATCAAGGGGTCGGGCCTTTGGTTCTAAAAGGAAAACCCAGGGACCCAGGTTTTTACGCAAGCCTACCAGGGTGTTCAGCACAGCCCGGCTCACTGTTTGCTCAGAGACCAGCAGACATCGTAGTTTTGAGGTTAAGGCCCAGTGAGATTTGAGGGTGGGCTGGGGAGTGGGGGACAATCTGCAGACTCGGCTTGGGAGGGAAATCCCGACAGGGCTTGCAAAAGTAAACTTGCTTTCCTATAATTAGATACATATTTATTTTAAAAGGTTATAATTTCCTACTGGTTGGCTGCTTGATAAATACAGACTTTATTATTGTTTTTCTTAACTGCAGCTCAAGAAAAACAAATCCAGGTTTGGACATGAGGTGGGATGTCCTGATGGTCCTGGGCAGCAGTCTTCCTCCAAACCCCTCCAGACCCAAGAGCAAGAAGGGAGGAAGCAGGAGTGAGTCTATGCCGCAACCAGGTATGGGGGGCAGGCAGAATGGTGAGAGAGAGAACTTTCCAAGTACTGGTTATAACTGGTTATAACTGGGGCATAATTACCGCCCTGCTATTTCCTCCCCCCTGCTTTCCCTCACGTACCACGCTCTGTCCAGAATGCCTTTCCTTCTCCGTAGTGGCACATCCAAATCCTATCAATGTATGGCTGAAAGGCCACCTCCTCCAGCAAGCCTCCCTGTTTTCCCTTGGTTGGCAAGAGCTCTCCTTAGTCTGAATTCCCACATCCTGTCCTCGGCTCCTCGGTGTGCTGTGGTTACTTGGTGTTGGGGTTGAATTGGGTCCCTTCTCAAAAAGACACAGTGAAATCCAACGCCCACTTCCTGTGAACGTGACCTCACTTGGAAAGTGGGTCTTTGCAGATGTAATTCGTTAAGAGGCGGTCATTCTCGGCAGGGGGGCCCTAATGCCGTAAGACTGGGATCTTTGTAAGAACCAAGAGACATAGAGATGGACACCTCCACGGGTGTGGAGAACACGATGGAACCAGATGGGCTGTGGAGGCGAGCCAAGGAATACGAAGGGTTCCCGGCCACCAGCAGAGACAAGGAAGAGGCAAGGGAGGATCCCGCCCAGAGTCTGGGAGGGACCACGGCCCTGCTGACACCTTGATTTTCAACTCCAGCCTCCAGAACTGTGAGACAGTGAGCTTCTGTTGTTTGGGTCCACTCAGTCCATGGCTCCTGCTGACAGCAGTCCTAGGAGACTAATCCACTGGGGTGCAGGTCTTTTCTCTCTCCTGGAGAAAGTTCCCGTGCTCCACTCTGGCTTCCTGGCCACTGTCTCACGCTTTGCAGAACACTTGGGTCGTTGCAAACTGCCGGGACTTCCCAACTGTTTCGCTTGGCCTGGAGCGCCCCCTCCTCCCTTGTCCACCAGGTGAAAACTCCCCCCTGTCCTTGGAGCCTGAACTCCAGGGCCTGTTTCTCAGCTTTCCAGAACCGCCGCCCAGCCTTTTCCTGGGGGCATCGTGTGTTCCCCACTCTGTGCTTCCCGCACTTTCTGTGTTTTCCATCTCGGGGACAGCTCCTACCACCCCGGCTTGCGCTTATGCGTTGACCTGTCTGTCCTCCCTGCTGGTATGTCGGCGTCTTAAGCCGGGCTCTTTGTCATCTCCGTGTCCCCAATGCCTGCTGGCAGAGGAGGGGCCGGTGGGCGTCTGAGGGACGAATGAGGAAGGAACCCAGGCTGAGGGGCCCACCCTTGTCTCACGGAGCTTGTCAGAGGCTTTTCACCTCTGCCTCCCTCCCTTCCGGGGGCCCAGGGGCCCAGAGGCTTGTGGGGAGGCCTGGGGGGCCGGGCTGCTGAGGAGCTTTCCAGTGGCTTCCTGGTCTGCCTTTCTCCGGTCTGAAATGAGGAACGCAAGGCCAGAGGAAAACAAGAGGCTTATCTCAGGGCACCCAAGCCGTGGGGTGGGCACATTCCTCCCCAAGCCCCAAGATGTGACTAGAGCCTCCAGAATGTTTATGTAACAAAGTAGTGCAGCTGGAATTGGGGGACTTGGTGAGGAAAGAAAGAGGGAGAAGACAACAAAGTTTCTGAAGAGGAGATGAGGATTTAGATTTACGGTGAAGCCACGATGTGCCAGGGCCCCGGGCTGGCTGCTCTGACACTTCCCAGCTCAGCCCTATTGGGTAGGTACTGTTGACAGACGGAGGAACTGAGTCTCAGTCGCCCCACACCCCCCAGCTGGTAGAGCTGGTGTTCGAACCCCAGTCCCCACCAGGTCCAAAGGGGATGGGCTTTTCAATACTCCGTGGTGTGTCCCCCACCCGCCCACCCCCAGAACAGGCCCCAGTATCTGGGGCAGGTCATGGCCTCTGAGGTGGCCAGTCCCAAAGGGCAGGACACCCTGTGTTTTCTCGGGTACCCAGAGAAACATCTTGTCGTCCGTGTTTTTCAAAGTGGGAGAGAAAGCTCTGGGGTCCCCAGGCCCTGGAAGGAGCTCCTCCTTCCTCGTGGAGCAGGGAAGTCAGGAGGGTGGCCAATAAGCATGTGGGCTGGGGGCTCCGACTGAGAGGACCCCATCCACAGTGCGACGGGGCTCACACAGGGGGCCAAAGGCCACATCAATGGAGCTAGCATGTCTAGAAAGAGGGAGGGGACGACTCTGCTAGGACTTGCATAGGCCAAACCGTAGTCTGGGCGGGGCCCACTCCCTTCCCACTGAGACAGACGTTGCCTGGTGAGGGGGCTGGGGACTCTGAGCCCAGAGAAGACACAGCATCAAATGAAGCCTCATCAGTACCTCAAGGGCTCTCCAGTGGAGGAGCAATTAGAAACCTTCTGGTTCTAAGAGCCGGAGCAAAGGACCAGCAGCTGGAAGGTGCAAGAAGACAGACCTCATGTCTCTCTTCTTAGAACAGAAGAGGTTCCCTCAAAGGGAGGAAGGCCTCCATCAGGGAGTCATCAGAGAGAGATGGTGAAAAGGAGATTCTGCGTGAAGCCCTGAGCTGGGCCATGAGCCTTTGTCTCGAAGACGTGACAAGAACGTGTGGCCCTGAAAACCCTCCCAGCCCCCGTGGGATTCTGACATCCCCGTGCATCAACTATGTGCTGGGAGCTCAGATGCCCTGCTCTTCTAAACGGGGCATCACTCCCCCGCAGCAGGGTCTGGGAATCTGCATTTAAGATGATTCTGCTCTACAACCAGGCTGGAAACTCAGGGGGACAACATCCCTGAACACATTCTCCTGCCCCCATTGCTGAGATTCTGGCTGGCTCCCACTCAGCCCCTGCCATCCAGGCCCAGGCCAGAACTGCTGCAGACCCAGAGGTCTGGACTGGCTGAGATTTTCTGTGCCATACACTCAGGACATGGGTGGTCCCTTTCCAGCATGCTCCTCTGGGGAAGCAGGAACCAAGCCTTGATATTATCTGGCCCGGATGACAGGGTTGGGGAGAAGCATCCCTAAGGCCTGGATCATTCTCTGGTCTGTTTGCCAATAACAGGGAATGATAGTTAACTTATGTGACAACTCGGCTGGGCCACGGGGTGTCCGGATATATGCTGTGAAGGTATTTTGGAGGATGTTAACACTGAAATCTGTGGACTTCGGATACAGAAGAGTGCCCTCCACTACGTGGGCGGGTCGAATCCAATTGGGTGATGGCCTGAATAGAACAAAAGACTAACCTTCCTGGAGCAAGAGGAAATTCTGCCGCAGAACCTTTGGATTTCAGCTCAAGCTGGCCCACCCCCATAGATTTTGGACTTAACAGCCTCTATAATTGTGTGAGTCAATTCCTTAAAATAAATTCTCTTTATACACACACAACACGCATACACGCACATCCCTGTCGGTTCTGTTTCTCCGCAGAACCATGACTAATACACAGGGAGATGGACCAAGGCGATCAACACAGGAACTGCATGAGGCCGAACACCCGGGCACCGGGAGCTGCCAGGCATGCGGGAGGCACGGAGATTATGAAAGCTCCTTCCGCCAAAGCCGTTTCCCTCTGCTCTCAAGTCGGCTACAGAAGCGCAGAGCGCTGGCAGGCGGCGAGATATACGTGAAGTTCATCCGAACCTCATTGAGAAACGCAGAGCAAAGCCTACGCAGAAACTCAGTCCCTGGGGAGCCAGCGGGTGGGCTGAGACAGCCGATAGTGAGAGCTATAGTTGTCTGGACACAGAGGGGATGCAACGGGGGTGGAGGGGTGTGGAGGGAGGGAGCCTCCAGAGAACTTGAAAAAACTAAATAGAGGCAGAGACCCACAGAGGTCAACTCCCCAGTCACCACAAGAACCGAGGTGAGGAAAGTTGAGGGGGAATGTTCCCAGCCTTTGAGATCTCAGACTCCCGGACCAAAGACTCTAGGGGCATCCAGTCTAGTTCTCCACCTTCAGACTGAAGACCTGGCAGCCCAGGAGCGATCCTCGGATCAGGAGTATTTGCAAAGAGTATCAGCCAGGGTCGGGTGGGGGGATCTCGATGACATAATGCCCTTGACCTGAGCAGCTTTGGAGCATATACTAGGAGTCAGGCATTGAGTTAGGAGCTTTCCATGCATCATCCCATTAAATATGGACGATACCAATATGCAGTGAGCATCACTATGCCTACTTTACCGATGAGGAAACTATGGTACTTGGTGGGGTCACTGGTACGGGTGGAAAGTGGCAAAACAGAAATTCCTGCCCAGTTCGGCCTGATAACAAAGGCCTTGTTCTTACCCACCAAGGAAGGAAGAAGAATGGTGGGCGTCGGGGGAAGAGAAGAGTGTAATCCTCCGGTTTATGAATAAGGACGCAGGCCCAATAGGGACAGAGAACTTTCTGGGGTCTGGTGGCAGGTGGTATGGACCCAGCAGGGAAGTGTTTGTAGGGGTGGGGTGGTTGGGACGGGGTGCAGGGTGCAGAGCTGGCCCAGGGCAAACAGGAAAGGACACGGAGGACAGGCCCCAGCCGGCCGGCCCAGCAAGCGTGTTCCTGGTGCCCAGAGACGGACTCTTGCCAAATCTCTCCGACAACCCCCGGCATCCCACCTTTTGTGTCCTTCACCTGGATTTTTCCTCAAAGCACAAATACCCCAGGAAGGGTCCTGGCCCCTGTGAGTGAAAAAAAATGGCCTAACTTCAGACTGTCGCCTTAACAACTATCTAGGCCGTGGGTCTGAGCCAGGTCCATTGCCTGGGCTGCAGGGAAAGTGGGGTTAGAGCTGCCAGGCGTGCCTAGAAGTATCCAGGCTCCTCGGATCAGCATTTCCTAAAGCTTGCCTTCCCAGACCTGACCCTCCACCTTGGCCAATGGCGGGCACTGCAGTTCTAGAAGTGCCCCCCAGGCTCCCTCCCTCACCCATTCCATTGACAAGTCTGTCTCCAATTCCAGCTCCTAGAAGGATCCCAAGTCCTTCTACTTCTCATCGCTCCTCTGACACCGCCTGGTCTACACCATCACATCCCACCTGGACTAATGGTCTCTCTCTGGTTCACCTCTTGCCTCCCGTTGTCCATTTTGAGCTGAGCAGCCCACGGCTGCTAAGCAGTGTTGATTAGGCCCTCCGCGACCTGCCGGTTACCTGCCTGCTAGATCCCACCTCCTATCACTGTCCCCAGGACAAACTCGCCTCCAGCCATCCCAGCTCCATGGGGCTCCTTCCTTAGGAGCTGCTCTTCTACACCTCGCTGGTTGTACTCATGCTGTTCAACCATCCCAAACTGCTTCCCCTTCCCCGTCTCCATGAGATTCTGGGGAACTCAGTCTTCAAGACACAAGCCAGGCATTATTACCTCTGGCAAGTCTCACCGGATTCCCCCATGCCCTGCCCTTCAGCACCTAGGCAGCCCGGACACTCTTCCACGCTGTGATTTAATTACGTGTTGACTTCTCCGTCTCTGCTAGACTGTGAGCGTGTGAGCTCTTTATGTAAGAACAAGGATGGTATCTTTCTCACTGCTGGTGACTCGCTCTCGGCACGCTGCATAATCAGAGCTCGATGAGTATCTCTGCAACGAAGGCCGCTGTGTAAGCAGCCAGAATGCCGGGTGGATGGGGGTAGGAAATGAGATTGTAGTGAGAGGTACACGGGAGGGAGTAGGAGTTGGCTCTGAGTCTCTCTGGAATTGGGGGCCCTGGAGAGGGCTCCTAAGGCACTGGTGGGGTGTCTGGGGGCAGAGATGGGGAAGAGGACAAGAGGCAGCTGGGGCTCTGCCAAGCATCGGTGGAAACACCCTGCAGACACCGTCACGGGAGGCTCTGCAGCATGAGAGCCTGAGACCTGACCTCGGCAGCCTGTCTGCTGACCTTGACCTTGCCCTTCCTATCATGACAGGAGGGGATCTAGATCCCAAGGGCAGACAGCCTTTCCTTTAGGCCCCCGAAAAAAGAAGTAAGTTTGGACATTTGAACACAGTGGCCAGATTTTCCATGGTGCTGACGCACCTTGATTTGTTGGGCGGTGTTGTCCTGCTCAAACAACTACCTGCCCCGTTCCCTCCTTTTTCTCTCTGTCAGCCCAGGGCTCATGAGGAGCTGGAAGGGAACCAGAGCCTCGGGGGGCCCGTCGGGGCTCAGGAAGACGCAGTGGGTGAGCCTTTCCTGCTGCTTCCTGAGACCCTCTGTTCTCGGCAACTCTGTGAAAACCGGTGAGAAGACAAGTTTCTGTACGAAGACGCGTATTTGGACATGTTGACAAGGTCTCTATAGTAACCAGGAACTTGAACGAGTGTTGCCAGAAACCCAGGAACAACAAGGCGTATTTTCTCCCAAATTGGTCAGTCGTAGTCAGGAAGCCAGCGTGTGGGCTGGGGGTTTACCATGCACACGCGGGCCGTGAGAAGCCAGCCACTGGGGCCCTTCATTCACCGGCGCTGGGAGCTCGGCTGGGCGTGGGGGCTCACCTGGTGCCCGTGAGCCCGGCAATCAGCAGATCTGCCTTGCTGCCAATTCAGTTGTGCTTTTGATGAAGGAACAAAAAAATAAAATCAAAGCCAACAATAAAACAGAGAAGAAAAATAATTCAAGGTGACTCGGTCAAGTGGCATAGACTTCCTATCTGAGAAATGACAGCACATGTTTCTGGAATGCACGCTTTGGGACAAAAGGGTGTGTAGGTGAGGAAGGTAAGGGATGGTGGGGAGGACGTTTGTAGAGCACCGAGTTTTGCCTAAACTGAGAGGCCCGAGGGCAGAGTGGTTAGGCCCAAGATGCCAAAGCCAGTCTCTTTAGTTCAAACCCGGCACTGTCCTCTCTGATTTCAGGCCTCCGGGCTCTGCATCACCATTCCAAGCCTCTGTTTCCTCAGCAGCAAAATACAAAGGGTACGAAGATTAATGAGCAAATACATATAGTTTACAACCCAACCTGGCACGTGGTACTTGGGGGTTCATGTTGGCCATTGCTAGCTTTATGATTCTGTCAACTTATTTAATCTTCGCCATAACCTCTGAGACACACACTTAGATCCTACTTGGCTCTCAGATAAGGAAACATGTTCAGGGAGAGCCAATTCCCTGCTCAGGTCACACAGCTGGTGAGCAGCAGGGATCAACCCCAAGTTGGACGATCACCTTACACCTTGATGCCTGCGGTCGACCTGGTTCTGCCTCTGACTCTGGGAGATGGCAGGACTGGTCCTGGCTCCCGAGGTCTCAGTCCTACCAGTGAAGGCCCCACCCACCCCCAACTTGTGACTCCCACCCCCCAGGATGGGATTCATAGAGCAGAGTGGGCCTCCTTGGGCGACACCCTCACTCGATCCTCCCTGCAGATGTAGGAATCACGGCCAGGTTGGATCGAGGCAGTAACCCCATGGTCTTTCCTTCTCGTGTCTCCTTCTCATCTGGAATGACAAAGCAGTGGGCTGGGAGTCAGCAGACATGGGTTCTCACCTGAGCTCCGCCACCAGCTCAATGGGTGACCTTGGGCAAGTCACTGCCCTCATCTCTAAAATGACGGAGTGGGATTCAACCATCCTGAGTCTCTGGAACTGTGAGTTTACAATTCAGAGGATCAAAACGTCACATCTCACAATATGAAGATGAGAAAGTGAGTGTTCCGGCCAGTTGAGATAACCCATCCATTAGGTGCCCCATTGGAAGCACATCGATTTAGCCCACACGATAAATTCAAAGAGAGCAAGGAGAGAACCACTGTTTGCTTTGCACACGGCAGGCTTGGTGCTTCTACACACAAGAGCTCATTTAATCCTCATCGCAGCCTGGTAACATGGGGCCTGTTCGTGATGCCATTTTATAAAGAGGCAACTGAGACTCAAAGTAGTCAGGTTGAACCAGTAGACACAACCTTTAGACCCAAGGATTTCTGACTCCCAATGTATTCTTGCTACAAGATCCTGAGCAAGCAAAAAATTCCAAGCAAAAAAAAAGATTTAATTTATTTATTTGACAGAGAGATCACAAGTAGGGAGAGAAGCAGGCAGAGAGAGAGGAGGAAGCAGGCTCCCTGCTGAGCAGAGAGCAGAGAGCCTGATGCGGGGCTCGATCCCAGGACCCTGGGATCATGACCCGAGCCGAAGGCAGAGGCTTTAACCCACAGAGCCACCCAGGCACCCCTTTTCTTCTTCTTTTTAAAGCATCTTGCCTTTCAGGAGCTGCTCATACACAGTTTTTCCTCCACCAGTAGAGCAGGAACTGAGACCTGGTTCAGATATTCCAGACCCAGGCTCTGGAACACAAAGAGTCTAATCAGGGCCTGGAAAGCTCGCTGAATCTGTAGTACATGGCTGCCCGGTGTCTTCTGAATTTAGCCAGCTGGAGCTTGCCCGGGGGTGCTGAAGGATCATTTCCCCGGTGGCAATGAACCCACGCCCCATGTGTTTCCCATCTTCCACGGTTCTCCTGTCCTAGCCAGGTTCCTTCGTGGCAGGCAGTTTCTCATTAGGAAGCAGAGCACCCACGGTTTCCCAAACGGGGTTAGGGGCTTTGGGGTCAGAGGCAGCTGGGTCCGCGGCCTGGCTCTCTGCCATTTCTTAATCATGAGACACTGTCAAGTCACCTCAACTCACTGGCCTTCAGCTTTTACAACCAAAAACTGGAAATGATATTTCCTCTAAGAGGTGTGTACAGATGAATGAAACGGTGCTTTCGATCCAGGTTTTGTGATGGCACCAAAGGGGCTGATGGGGGGAGGAGGAGGGAAGGGGGTGAAAGGGGAAGGGTCAAGGGCCCGGGTGCCCCACCCCAACCCTCTCACAGCCACTGCCCCCCCCCGTGTTTGTTTTCCATGGCTGGGTTCACCTGTGATTCTGGGGGAGCCACTGGAAGAAAGGTTAAAAATCGCTGCTCTAGTTCTTGTGGAAGGAAGTGCTTAGTATCCAGCATGCACTTAATAAATATCAGCACGTTCCTCTTTCCTTCTTCTTGCCTCCCCAGCATTCTCTCCCCCTGGGTTCTTTATTAGATGGCTCAGCTAAGCACCAAAACCCCCCAAAAAACAAAAAACAAAAACAAAAACAAAAAACAAAACAAAAAAAACGGAGAGAAGGAGTCAGGAAGAGCATGGATTATTTTCAAAATACCAAATGCATCTCCCAAATATGGGGTCCACGGTGGGGGGGGGTGTCAAGCAGGCTGTGACCCAACCCATCATCACGGCACATCATGGCCCAGACTCAGCCAGTAGCTCCAAGCCAAGGGCCCCTGCCTGCAGCGAGCACCAGAAAACCAGGCTCCGGGGAAACCCAGGCACAGAGCCCTGCTCCACCCACGTGCCACTCACAGCAGGCTGGCTTCCCTGGGGGACAGAGCCAGAAAGAAACAGAGAGCTCTGAAGCTGTGTGAAGGGGCCCGGGAGGTGGGGAGGCCCAAGTGGGCTGGCCTGGCTGCTTCCTGCGAATAAGCAGAGCTTGCCGAACTGGGAGGGCCCCAAGATGGAGCAAAACCTGCCATCAGCCCGGCCGGGTTTCCACAGACACCCCAGAACACAGTCCTGCTCCGGAAAGCGGAGCCACAACTGGAGCCACAGCGCCACCTTCAGACTTGCATCCACCTTGCACGTTCCCTACCAGACGCCCCTTGGGGCTGCGGGTGATGTGCTGGGGGTTCAAAGCAGACCCACCGAACCTCTGGGATGCTGTGTGGCTCATGTGCTCCAATAGATGGGCTTGCGGTGGAGAGAAGAGTCGTTGATGACAAGTGTACGGCGGCCAGAGTGGCAGGGCCATGCCCCAGACAGGAGCACCATGTTGGGGTTGGGGAAACAGAGGGCCAGAGACCTGTCCACAGTTGCCGAGTGAATGGCAGGCAGAGGTAGTACCTGACCCCAGGCTCTCGAAGCATCCTGTGCCTCTCGATCTGGATGGCTGTTCACCTGTCAGTTCCATAATAACTTTACTGTGCAAGAGACAACCATCGTGAGCCTGTAATACACACACTAGAGAGTGGGCCTTTTTCACCCAGAAATGCCAGGATATGGGGCTCAGTTGAGAGGTTACAACTGCAGATCAGCATCACAACGTGGGCTCCATGGCCTGAGGAGAGGCTTCTCGCAATGGAGGGGAGGGGATTTCATCACAGGACTCACCGACCTTCCTAGACCCCCTCACGCTCCTTCTCTCCATCCGGCTAACTCCTCCCTCCCCTTCATGACCCACTCACAAGTTGCTGTCTTATGAGGACTCCTCTGACCTTCCCTCCACGCCTTCTCTCCGTGCCCCCTTCTCTCCATCATTTGTCCCCCGTGCCATCACTGTATCTGCTTGAACCATCAATCACTGAATCCCCCTGTGTTGTGATGCCTTGTACGTCTACTTGTCCAGATGGGGAATTACAGCCAGGAAAACCTTCCCCGTGTCTCCAAAGACCAGCCCCAGAAGGCACAGAGCAGTACTGTACACAGAAATGAGGGCTGACGGAGGGTTGGATGGTGAATAGATAAATGGATGAATGGATGGATGGACAGATGGATGGGTAGGTGGATGCATGGATGGACAGATGGATGGGTAAGTGGATGGATGATGGGTGGACAGTTGATGGGTGGACGGATGGCAAATGAGGTAACTCTAGGGGCTGGGGTCTTTACTCGTTATATCACTGAAGAGGGATGGTGTCGAAGAGCTGTTTCCAAGCCAACGTCAAAAAGTGCATGTGAAAAAGAGAAGCTTGTTGGCCTCATGCACTGGCCCCCTCCTTCTGACCACCTCTTTCTATGGTTTCTCAGGGAACTCACTGGAAATCAGATAGTGGCTTCCTAGATGTAGTTCCGGGATACCTGCAGCCGAACCATCTGGGAAAATTGTTAAAGAGCAGATTCCTGGGCTCTGGCTCAGAGACTCTCACTCAGTGGGTCTGGAAATGGGTCTGGGAATCTGAATTTTTAATTAGCCCCACCCAGGTGACGCTGATGCCTGGGTAACTTTGGCAAGCACTCATGAAGAAGGGATGCCATCCAGGGACATGCCAGGAATTGCCTTTGCTGACTGACTGGCCAGAGAGGTTTGAAAACTTGACCCAAAGTCCCACAGCTACTACATGGTGAAAGTACCTGTAGGGTCCTCAAAGACCGAGAAGCCCAGAGGTAGAGGAGGGCCTCTAACTCCCTCCATCCCTCAACTCTCCAGCCCCATCCCCAGCCTGAGGAGGCTGGCACGAGCCCCGAGCAAACAGTCTGCCCTTATCCTCCGAGCCACAGCAAGCAGCGCCTGCTTGCCGCGTGTTTACCAAGGCAGAGAAGCGGGCAGCTGTTTTCCTTGTCTGTTTCTACCTCAGTACAGCTCTGGCTCCCAAACACGGCCTCTGCCAGGGAGCACTACCAGACCTGGAACACAAGCACCAGTTGTGTTCAGGCTGGAAAGGGCTCGAGGATGACGACAATGCCAGAGGATCGTTCTGGACCGGGGAATGGCCGGTCCATCCTGGCAACCACGAGTGGGCAAGCAGCCCTCCCAGGCCAGCTGGTGAGGTCCTGCGAGGAGGAGGAAGAGCCCCCTGAAAGGCAAAAGAAAACACACAGCCGCCCCCAAGCCTCTGCTGGTCCCTGCGGTCCAACAGTGCCTAAGCTCTCGCTACATTGGACCTTTCGCTGAGCTCCTACCATGCGTATTTGGTGCCTGTTTTATCCATACAATAACCCCAGGAAGCATGTAATGTCATTATGCGCATTCACTTAAAAGAATACTAAGATGCAGAAAGGTAGTGAGTTGCCCAAATCCTGAGTGAGTCAGACTGGAGGCAGCATCAGAACTTGAATCCAGACTTCTCTGTTTCTGGAAGGTTCCTTCTTGTCTAGCTGTGCTGTTTGCCAGGCACACCCCAGGCTGTCCTGCTCCTGCTCCCAGGCCTCCATGTTCCTGTCGTGTTGCTCCCTCCATCTAGAATGTCTTGCCCCTGAATGCTATCTTCTGCTACTTCAGACCCAGGTCGCTGGCCACTTCTTCCCTGAAGGCCTCCTGGATCCCATCTCCTACCAGTTAATTGCTATGTTCCCAGAGCACATTGCTTGGACTGGTATCCAGTCCCAATTTTACCTGCCGTACGGGTGCTGGTTTCCATGATGATCCCCTACATCTCAATCTCCCAACTCGCCCCGAAACCCAGCCTCTGCCCACCATACCTCTGCCCCCAGTGTCTCACTCAGTCATTTGTCCTCAGTTGGCCTTCAGGCTGTCCCTCTGGTGAATTACACAAGCACGGGGCCCCTGTGTTGTCTGAGTCCTGACCACATCCCCCACCCCCTGTCCCCTGGCCGGGGCCACCATTCATCACTGAGGGTGGTAGGGCCACCTATGGGTCTGACGGAGGAGCCCCGAATCCTAAATTAGAAGGGTCGGGTGTGAGACTTGGTTCTGAAACTTCTCCGGGCTGCAGGCTGTTCTATCCATCGAATGGGTAGACAGACAGAACGGATGATCTCTCTACCCCATGGCGCTATCAAGCATTTCTTGTGCCTGGAATGGGGCAGCATATGTCAGACATTTGTGTCTTTATGAAGGATTGAACACGCTGAGCCCTCGGAGTGGCTAGGGGATGGTACTTGAGGGACACCTAGGCAGGCTCAGCTGGGGTAGGGGGTTCTGCCTGTGAAGAAGAAGAGACAAGTTTGGGCAGAGCAGCTGAAGAAATTCGGGGAAGGGCACGTGTTCCTGCTCTGACCCACAGCGGGGTGTGGGCTGCTCCCCAGCAGGGAAGGACAGGCAAGGGGGGACTGGGACGGCGCATCTGATCCTGGCATGGAGAGACGGAAAGAGAACCTGGCCCTGAGACACTGCGCGAGAGCCCCTTGCTGCCCGAAGCCTGCTGGTCTGGGCCAGCGTGAGTGGCACTGGGATCAAGACAGGCACACTCGAGGAACATCTAAGAAGAGTCTCTGGGGGGCGCCTGGGTGGCTCAGTGGGTTAAGCCGCTGCCTTCGGCTCGGGTCATGATCTCAGGGTCCTGGGATCGAGTCCCACATCGGGCTCTCTGCTCAGCAGGGAGCCTGCTTCCTCCTTTCTCTCTCTGCTTGCCTCTCTGCCTACTTGTGCTCTCTCTCTCTGTCAAATAAATAAATAAATAAATAAAAATCTTTAAAAAAAAAAAAAAAAAGAAGAGTCTCTGGGACTCAGTGATGCCAGCATGCAGCAGAGAGGAGAAGAGGAAGCAAAGGCGGTCTGGCAGTTTGATGGTGGGGTGGTGAGGTCTGGGGTGGGAGGGACCACAGGAGAGAAGGGGGATGGGCAGGGGTGAGCCTGGCTTGGAGAGGCGAGGGACGAGGGTAGAGGCATGGGGAAGAAGACATGGCCTCCAATCTCCACGTCTGCCCCTTACTTGGAGCAGGTCGCTGCTCCACTCTGAGACTATTCTGTCCCCCATGACACAGGGGAAGAAGGCTGCCGATGGGACACTTGGACACAGACGTACTCGTGTATGCATCCATAACTGTGGTGAGCCTCACAGATGCTGACTTTCACAATGGCCGAGTTTGCGATCGATTCGTATTCCACAATGTAATAATAATAGCTATCATTTATTGAGCACCTGCCATGGGCAAGGCACTATGATAAATAATTGTTCAGACTCATGATCTAATTTCTTCCTCGCAAGAAGTCTACGAGAGTCCCCACCCCGCGTGTTTTGTGGACGGTCACACTGAAGATCAGAGAAATCAGACAACTTTCCCAAGATCTCACAGCTGATAAGTAGCAGTCACCTCTGACAAGCATCTAATGTGTACCGAGTACTAGGCTAGACCACAGAGGAACGTAAGTAAGACCTGGCTTGGGCCTTCAAGGCCCCTCCTGTCCTGGTAGCCACCTGTCCACAGAGGAGCAGATCTCCATGAGCTGTCTGTTCTGGAATCCTATTCTCTCTGCCTCGAATGTGGATGGATGGGGACAAAAGTCTCCCGAGAGAGCCGGGCCCTGGGACCGTGGTTCACAGTCAACTGCTGCTCCCACCCGCCTGCCTTTCCCCCAACTTTGCTGGGCGCTATTATTCAGCTCGCAGCCCCCACCAGGAGCCGCAAAACAGTTAATTACAGAAGTATAATCCCCTTCTTCACAAGAAGCTGGTCTTCCAGGGTTGCGAGAAGATAAGATTTATGCCTCTTTCAATCCCTTTATTCTGTCATCAGCGTGGACTCATATTTCAGCTTCCCGTGTCGGAAACAAAAAGGAAACCCACTCAGCCTGCTGCTGCCGGAGAGAGATAAATTAGACTACACAAAGAACCGGCCCTATAAACTCAATCTCCTTCCTTTCCTTTCATGTTTGTGATTATAAACAGAGTCAAGGGCAGTTGAAATATATCCCTCTGCCTGCCTGCCTGCCTTGTCCTGCTCAGAGAGAAAGACAACACGGTGACAACAATCCGTGCGGTGCCAGGGGGAAGAGGAAGGCAGGCCCCCCACCACCCGATGCCGGCCTGGTGCGCGGATCAGATAGAAAGACCTTGTCTCCTGCCATTCTCTGGGCACGAAATTGTTTCGAAAGGCCCCTGACAGAAGCCGGCTGCCGGGCCACTGTGAACGCTTTCATTTTTTTGATGGCGATGTGTGCGATGATATTTGCTCCAAAGAAAGGGTCTTTCGAGTTGGCGGGCCGTGCGGCGGGGCTGTGCCAGGGCCCCTGGCCAGCATCAGAGGAGTGTGGGCACAGATCAGAGCAGGGAACGAGGCCAGTCTGTGCAGCCCTGAGGAGCAGATTCCAAGCCTTTGGAGAGAAAAGCCCCACTTCCTGGGGGAAGAGCCCCCTGCTCTGGGGCGGGGCCGGGGGGGGGGTTGGATCACATTATGCTTCAGCTGAGGAACTGGGGAGGGTCACTTTGATGATTTTCGTTGTGTTTCAACTGTTCTTGTTGCTTTCTGTGTGCTTCATTGGAGCAATTAACAGTCAGGCGTTCCACTGCCAGAGGAGGAACAGGGGGGCCCCAGGAAATGAACCCAGGCAAGTCTTTGGCAGAAGTGGGGGTGAGCGAGGTTCTGACTAGAACAGCCTACAGGCACTTCCCTCAAGTGCTGGGCCCCATTCTACGCAGCCCAGGTGTCATCGTGACAACAAAAAAGTCAACAGTGTAAAGTAGAAGAAGAAGAAGAAGAAGAAAGAAGTCAACACTGTCACACTTGACAGATGAAGAAATTGAGGCTTAGATTCAAGATCAGTGGCCGACTGGGGAGCCCCTGCTGAACCGCCACCTCCCCCGGGGGACTCCCCTCACACAGCCTGACTCTCCTCGGAGGTGTTTTTTGCAACTTCTGATGGGGCAAGGAGAAAATCTAATTTTTGAAAGGTAATAAAGAAAGGGAGGAAGGGAAGAGAAGACACCGAACGCGAGAGCCAAGTGGGCCCCTGTAATAAAATGTCATCCCACAAGATGTAAGACAGCAGTCTTTAATAGACTCTGAGATTCAATTATCCTTTATATATCCAGCAGACCCGTCACCATCTAAATCACCCGTTCACGGTAAACACACCCTAATTCACAAATAGGATCCCAAATAAATCCGGTTCAGGAGCCGTGTAGTTTTGGAGCCATCATTCTTCAAAGACGTGCACCTCAATGCTAGCTCCTCAGGGAAGAGAGGCAGTGATGATGCCAGGAACCATCTCCAGCTCCAGGCCAGGCCTGCAGGCCTCACGGATGGCCAAGCAGTGCACTCTGGTTCTGAGGCTTGACTGGTCTTTTCCATTTGGGGGCCTTTCAAGGATGCTCTTCTCTCCCCTCCTGGGCACGCTCTCTCACGCCCTCAGAGGCAGGATAGTAACTCCTGACTGCCTGGATCATTCCGATGATTTTTTTCCAGAAGCCTTTCCTCATGGACACCGTAGGTGAACACCAACACATGAGATGTTTCTAAGTTCTGCCAGGGGAGGGACATGCCAATTCGACACTCCTCTTCTAGAAAGTTGGGCCTTCCTGGGGAGCACGCACCGGCCTTGCCAAGAGAGCCCTACATGGGGTCTACCCATGAGCGAGTTCCTTGGCCTCATTCCTCATTCTGGTCCATTCTCTGGCACTCTTATTTATTATTTTTCTTCCTTCTTTAAGTTTAAAAAGTAACACGTGTTCATTGTAACGTGGTACTGGATAGAACTACAGAAAGCAAAGTTTTCTCCCTGCTCTCTAACTCAGTTCCGCACTCCTGAGTTCATGAGCTATTGAAGTCTCATGTGTGTCCTTATACAGGCTTCTTTTGGTTCATATATCAAAGATTTGCCCTGAACCCAATTGTGCCTTTTTTTTTTTTTTTTTTTTTTTTTTTACAAATATGGGATCACACCATGCAACTTGCTACTGAGAATTAACAAAAAACATGGGCATCTTTTCCTGTCAATAGAGGCGCCAGACTCATTCTTTTAAATAATGTTGCGTATGTGAGATCAAGGAGTCTGAGTGTTCTATAACTTTCCAAACCATCCTACAACCCTCTCTCTCCTGGGTATTGTATCTCCTGGAGAGTCTGGTATTACATTATGCCTGAAAGCTCACATCTATGAATGCCTTGGTTTCCCTCCATTTACAAACTGTCTAAATTTGGGTAGGTCCTTTCCAGGCCAGCCCAGTCTTAGAAAGACAACTCCTTATCCATATAATGTCCCTGAGAGCAGTGCCTGTGAAGGTCCAGTTCTGGCCTTTCAGGCAGGACACGGACTTATGAGGTTTTACCGCCATGAAATCTGGACTTCCTTTTGGCAACAAAAAAACAGAAGGCATCGCTAAACCCTTAAGGCGTCATAAATAGGCATGCAAAAATTACACATAATTTTAGGCATAAACCCAATACCTGCCAGAACGACTTAATCCTTGAGAACACAAAAAGACGTTGTTTACCAAGGAAGGATTTTTATAATGCCATTGTCGCATTTTATTAGGGAGGGAAGAGGCCTAAGGTGGAGACGCTACAGAAGATTTCCGTGCTCACTTAAGCTGAATGCTAAAACTCTCTGGGTCTGAAACATTTCAAAACTGGAAGTAAATTCTTCGAGGCAATCAGCTTTTCCAGGGCTCTTTTATGGAAGTCATGGCTGAACAGTTTTAGAAATCAAAATGAAATCTCCCGAAGTGTATTAAGAGTTTGTATCTTTCAGAACTAGTTATTCCATTTCTGGGACTCTGTTCTAAAGAAAGATCTAGCAACGCCAGTAGAGATACAGGTAGAGGATGTTTATCCCAGCATTACTTACAGTTTTGGAAAACAGGAAACAAGCTAAGTGGTGTACAGCAGGGAAATGGACTGGCACGCAACTTCCAAAGAAGATATTTACAAAGTGTAGGATATTAAGAACACTAATTTAATAGGAAGAATATTTACTTATGATGTTAAGTAAAGAGAGACTTAAAATGGTCCATTAAAATTATGTAAAAATACACACAGGAAACACTGGAAATAAATACACCAACATATTAATAGTGTTCTCTCCAGGTGGTAGAGCCATGTGGTTTTTCTCCTTCTTTTTCTCTCCCATTTTTCTGTAATTTATATGTTTGCTAAAATCAGCTTGCATTACTATATATATATATATATATATATATATATATATAAATTTTACAATGGAATAAATTAAATCATCTTTTTTTTTTAATTAAATCATCTTAAACCACACACAAAAGAGACCTGACTCTCCTATTTTTAGGACCATGGGATGGTACGTGCATATGAGAAGGGACGGGTGTGGATGAAGCTAAGGACTGTCTGGGTTGGGGGGAGGGGGAATAATGGAGAAAAACCCCTCTCTGTCACAGAATGCAATTCCTTTAAGAGGACCATAGCACATAAAGAAAGCTTAATAACATCAAAAAGATAGCGCTGTCAACTTGCTCAACAAGCAGTTGTACCTACTGTGTGCCAGGCACTAGGGGAAATGACTGACTTCACCTTCTAGTTTATTAAAAAACGAGACTACACTTTGTCCTCATGATCGTATATGACTTGTAGCACCCTGGTTACCTTGATTTCCCCACTACTGCTCTCAGAAAGGCCAACAAAAAGAAAAATGAAAAAGTTGCAGTTTGCGATGGATGTCAACAAAGGACACACTGGAAGGAGCCCAGGACCTTCAACTGATTCTACTAAGAGCGTGGTTTCCTCATGAGAGGCAGCCCTGGGAAAAGAGGCGTCTAGGCAGTTATCAGATTGAGGTTTGCAATTTCTGCCGTCTGTCCTGAACGTTCTTGATTAGTGGCTGCTTTCAGCAGGACCAACAAACAGTTATCAATCCACACTGGGTGACTTCAATGGTCACCATGTGCACCTCTTTGCCTGAGAACTTCCTCCCAAGCTGCAGAAACCACCAGTGTGCCCAGCACACCTCATGGGAGCAGCCCTCAATCACTGGCCCTGAGAAGCTGGTGTGTAAATACCCCAGCTCTCTCCCCCAGCTGGAATGGGGGAGCACTGGATAATTCCGATAGAGGGCTCTAGGGCAGTTTCCCCGGTGGGATTCCCCAGTGGGATTATTAAACTCCAGTCCTTACAGTGGCATCTGGCTTGATAACACATCCTTTATTGGCTTTCTCCCCCTTCCCAGCCCATTCTCCCTAATTCCCCACCATTGGCTCCTGTAACTCCCAAATGAATTACTTTCCTTGAGTCCCGGCCTGAGGGTCTGGCATAGTCCAAACTAAGCTGAGGCAAACAAGAACGTCTTGCAATTCCTTATACCTACTCTTCTTCACAGCCATTGCTAATCCTGCCTTTTGGCCACTCTCACTGCCTCTAAACAGCAGCAGCAGAGGCGAGATAATTGATGAACCCCAATCATCTACGGCAGGGACAGAATGGAATAACTGTACTAAACCAGACTGTTGCCTGGTTTCCCCATCCTACTCCCCAGGCCTGCTAAGAGTCGGTTTTCCTTTTTGTTTTCTAAGCACTGAGTGCAGAGTTGTTTTGCTTTTACCTTTTCAAAACCAACAGGCAATAGAAAGAACAATGATGCAGAGCTGGGGAGATGCCAAAATGGAAGAGGTAGAATCGCAGACCTTTCCCATCCCCTCCTTCGCTGGACAGTTCAGCAAATGCCCTGCGACACGAAGGCCACAGACTGTTAGCAGCAGCATCAGATGCTATTCGTGAAGCACTGACTCCAGGAGGAACTGAACTCTCTTGTCAAAAGCCAGGGAACCGGGAGACTTGACTTGCCATATGCCGCATCTCTTAGGGAAGCGTGCTTGTATGCACAGTAGCATTTTATATGTCGCAAATGATTCAGAATCATCACTTTTCAATTTCCTTCTGGTGACATGGATTGACTGTGGGAGGAGGTGGTTTTAAAAAAGCAAAAGCTGCACAAAGATCTTTTGGTTTGAGGGGAAAAAAGAACAACCCACACCACTTGCTACCAATGAACTGCTGTCAACGTCCATCAGGCACAACATAAACATAATCATCGCTTGTACGGATCAGAAGACAACAGGCACACAGTCCCGTCAGTGGTGGGGGATGCTGGAATCTGGACTCCCAGGAAGAGCAAAGGGTGCTGAAGACCAGGTATACACTGTAGAATTGGTTGGATCTGGGATCAGACTCCCGTTCAGCCACTTACCAGCTGGTGACAAGGGGGGCCTTACTTAGCCCTGTTGAGCCTTGGTTTCCTCACGAGCTGAGTGAACATAATATACCTACTTCATAGGGTGGCTGAGATGAATAACAGCCAACAAAAAACAGAGCGAGCACGGCAGCAGCATGAGTTCCCTTCTCTGGTTGACTACAGCACCTGCCAAGTCCACACTGACTCAGTAAAGACCTGAGAAAAACCAGCTCAGTGGTTCTCAAGGCTGAGGAATTGCCCCTTGGAACCAAAGGGTGACCCACCCCCCCCACCCCCCGCCTGAGTGAGGGTTCTTCCCTGGGCCTTTGTGCCTCTACTGTGCCTCCACTCTTCCCAAATGCGGACCTTGCCCTCTGTATCCTCAGCACTGATCGCAGTGCTTGGCACACTGGAGGGCAGCAAGCTTGGTGCCACGGAAACAGCATACACTCTTGAGTTAGCCCTGGATTTGAGGCCCACTTGCCTCTGAGCAAGTTGCTTCCTTAAGCCTCTGGATCCTTACCTGTAAAGCTGGCAATAACACCTACTCTAATGAGTTGCAAGTACGAACCAAGATAATAGAGGCAGAGCCTAGTATAGTGTCTGGCAAATTGCAGACACTTGAAAAATGTTAGCCTTTATTGCTAAACATTTGCTGAACAAACCCATGGATGAAAAGGACTCCATTTATTAACAACGTACACCGCCCCCATACGCAATAGAAACGGGCGGTTATTTTCGCATGTGTGTATAGAGATGGAGCCCCAGCTCTTTCTCACAGTGGCATGGGTGTCTTTAGCTCTGAATTCATGCAGCATAATCATGGCAAGTTCTGATCTAGCCTTGGGATACACACAGAACAAAACACATGCCGTACACCTAATGGAACATCTTGTTACCAATAATGCCAAGGGCGTCTCCCAACATCTCCCCCCACATTTACAGGAAGTACCACTGGAATTCTCCACTTTACAGTGAAAAGTCCAACAGACACTCCTGTAACCAAGCGGGCAGGATTACCACCACCAGAAAAAAACATATCAGCATTCCCTACGGTACCTGATATGGTACCCTGAGGAGGACGCATCGCTTGTGTGGTTTTCTTGCAGAAACGTCAAAACCTTAGTTTAAATCATGAGGAAACATCGGACCAATCCAAATCAAAGCAAAGTCTACAAAACAGCGGACCAGACTTCAAAAGTGACAAGGTCGGACAAAGGAAATAATAAGGACCTGGCACAGATTGGAGGAGACTAGGAGACATGAAATTGACATGCAACGTGGGGGTTTGCACGGATCTCAACAAAGCCTGAGTTTCAGTTTCTAAAAAAGTCAAAAGTTAGCCTCAAATGGGGGAAAAGGATTAACAAAAGTTCCGACCAAGGGGTGCATGGAAAAGAGAATGGCAATCCCAGGGATCTTATTGACCAACTGGGAGTGAGAAGGATTTATGGAAGGATTAGGGTCTAAGCTCCATTTCCCTCCGCATCTTTTTAAACCTGGACACTTTCTCTCCTTCAACCCCATTCCCACAAATTCAACCTAGAGTTAAGAGAACAGGTCTGAGCTTGCTCAGCATGGCTTCACAGAATTTGCTCCTGACGTGTTCTCTGGTTGTCAATATAAATATTGGGTGGCATAATTTGGTAAAGTGCTTTTTAGACAAAATATGGCATTTAAGTAGAATCACCAAATTCGGATGTAGGCCTTAGGTTCAAGGGTCAAGGCAAAAAGTAGGCTCCTTGTTCCTCAGGGAGGAGGGAATCCCACATACCCATTTTCAGTAAAATTTGAGTTTTAAAGTTACACAGTATTCCAAGGAAGCCTTTCACTTTCTATTTGAAGAAAACTGGGGCTCAGGCTCACCCCACTGGGCGGTGTAACAGAACCACTGCAGGACGCCAGGCTGCCAAGCTGCTAGGATTTACCCAGCCTTATAGTCCCGACCAAGAAGGAGACCAGCTTACAAGGATTCCCCAGTAGCAGACGCGCGGGCCCCACCTAGACTTCTGAATCACTCTCTTCTGACACTAAAGCACCAGTATCTATTTCTACCCAGAAGACGTGTTCTGTAAGACTCAGGTACCGAGTGAACGTGGAGAGTCACTATTCTTTAGCTGGACTGTGTGAGTACACAGGTGCAAGTGCACATTTATACAAGCATCAGGATTTCTTTTCCTTTTTATTTTTTTTAACGATTTATTTATTTATTTTAGAGAGACAGAGAGAGAGAGAGAGCACATGTGCCTACAAGCAGGAGGGGCAGATGAAAAGGGAGAGAGAATTTCAAGCAAAGGCCACACTCAGCACAGAGCTTGACACAGGGCTCGATCTCACGACTCTGAGATCACAACTTGACCTGAAACCGAGAGTTGGAAACGTAACTGACTGGGCCAGCCAGGCGCCCCACAGGTTAGGATTTCTAGGATGTATCTATAGAGTTGCACGGTATCATTTCCATTTACCTTCACTGTGCCCTTGCCTCTAATCCCAAGCATTTTTCCTGCCTCTCTCCATTCTGCATCCTTGCCCAAGTCTCATGTTTTAAGGTCCGTTCTATGTGCTATTTGGTCCTCTGACCCGTCCCAGCCTTCCTTCAGTGTACCTGAGATGAGATGGTAATCATCTTGGTGCCAATGAAATCCCTTCATTTGTGTACTCATTCATTCATGCACTGGAGACTCATGGGGCTCCAAAGATAGTTACACACAAGACAAGGGCTTTGCTTTCATGGCGTTCACAAAGGAGCAGGGGGAGACAGTCAATAAATGAAGACCCAAGAAGATAGCAGTCATGAGAAGTGTTGTGGTGAAGGCAAATTAGGATGGTTTGAAGGGGAGTAATAGGAGCCTACTGTTGTTTGGGTAGTAAAGGAAGGGGTTATTTGAGGAGGTCATCTTTAAGCTTAGACCTACACAGGAGAGATCCAGCCCTGCAAACACCTGGAGGAAGAGAGTTCCAGTCAAAGGGGAGAGAACTAGTGCAAAGGCCTGTAGACAGGTCCAGACTTGGCAGGTGAAGAAAGAGACACTGTGCTGGGTCATAGCGAGTGGAGGGGGAGGGAGTGGTCCCAGATGAATTCAGACCATGCAGGGGCTTGTAGGGCATAGAAACTAGTATGCGAAGATGCTGGGTGGTTCTAGATAGAGAAGTGATAAAGCCTAACCTAACCAATGTTTTAAGCAAACATTTTGGCTATCATGTGGTAAACGGACTAGATGGGGTAGGGGGGAGGTGGGTAGAAATGGGTCATGAGATTAGAAACAGGGAGACCAGAGTCAGAGGGTGTTGCATTTAACTAGGTAAAGGGTGATGGTGTTTGGGTTAGGGTGGTAGAGATGAGAACGGTGGGTGCATTTGGGGCATGTTTTGAAAGAAAAGCTGACAGGAATTGTTGATGGGCAAGCTGTAGGGAATGAAGAAAAGAGGGAGTCAAGACTGCTTCTGGGTTTGAGCCCTGAACACACAGATACGTGGTGGTGCCACTGGTCAAGAAAAAAACCCTGGGAGAGGAAGGGGTTGGGGGTGGGAAATAGCTGTATTTTAGACATATTAAGTCTGAAATAGCTATATTGAGCTGATTGGAGCCCTCAGTTCATACTTTCTATGTATCACCAGACAAAAGATTATGAGATCCCCACACATTGCCTTCCTTTTCAATTCCTTGTTAATCAGTAATAAAGAGAAAGATAACTGAATAAAATATTAGGTCTTTTGTAAAACACTCTTATGTTCAGAAGTTTGGTAGTAGAGCTACATCCTTGCTGGGTGGGTATACATAGCCAATCAATCACTGTGTCACACCAAGCAACTATTCAGGGGGCAAACTAATTAAAATTTTAATCCCATGATTTTCACCTTAATCTTTTTTTCCCATTAGCTCTGATCAATGCCCACAAATACAATTTAGCAGAACAGTCATTTAGATAAATGACTCAGGGGGGTACCTAATTAGGCTGTTTGTTATGAACCAACTGATAACCAAAATAATATGCTAATTACCAAAAACCACACACTAATTTTAAAAGCATTTTATTAGCATAAAAGCTATGACATGTCTTTTCTATGTCACACACAACAATTGTGCAAACCTGTTTCTTTCAACTTTCAGAAGTCGAGTTGCGGTGTGCTGTAGGTAAACAGTGCACTCGAGAATTTTCTGCTCACCTTTATCTCACACTTGAACAACAAGCAGTAGTGAAAGCTGCACCAGTAAGAAGATTCCACCAACTTCTCAGCTACCTAGGGGCTTCCGCAGCATCTGCCAGAAACAAAAACAAAAACTGATCAGGCCAGAAACATGAACAACTAGGCAAAACTGGATGTGGCAATGCGAGGACCGGGTTGAAGAAGGGTGAACTTTACAGCCTGTTCCAATGCCAAGGTGGTTGCTGAAGAAGATTTTGACTGTGCTCACTTGGTCTGCAAGTCAGAGGATACTCACTGGGTGACCGTCTCTCTTCTGATCTATGGCAAAAATTCTACTGCTTTCGATCTCACAGCACATCCTAGGATGCCCAAATCCTTAAGTTTCTTCAAGTAAAAAAGATCTTCGTTTAAAAAAATAAAAGTTGGGGCATGTGGGTGGCTCAGTCTGTTAAGCATCTGGCTCAGTTTCCGCTCAGGTAATGATCTTGAGGGTCCTGAAATGGAACACCATGTTAGGCTCTGCACTGGGTGTGGAGCCCCTGGTTGAGATTCTCTCTCTCTCTCTCAAAAATAAAAAGTAGGGATGCCTGGGTGGCTCAGTTGGTTAAGCCGCTGCCTTCGGCTCAGGTCACAATCCCAGGGTCCTGGTATTGAGTCCCCCATTGGGATCCTTGCTCAGTGGGGAGCTGCTTCTCTCTCTCTGCCTCTGTCTGCCACTCTGCCTGCAGTGCTCGCTCGCTCGCTCTCTCCCTCTCCTTCTCTCTCTGACAAATGAATGGATAAAATCTTTAAAATATTATTTTTAAAAAATTAAATAAAAGATAAATAAAAGTCAATGGCTCTGATCTCCGTAACCTTTTCAGACCTTCAACAGTGCTTCCTGCACTTGGGTTTTCACCGCCCTTTCAATAAAGGGTGAGAAGTGTGAAAAATGGTGCCTGCCAATAACGGAAAACCAACATATTTCCTTCTCACGCTGCACATGGCCTCAGACACAGGAGGAAAGGTTACCAGACAGCAGGTGTAGGTAGTGACTGGGCCCATTTAATACAGAAATCTTAAAGGAGAAGAAAATGCTTTTCTGGCTGCTAAGGCCCTCCGCACACACACATTTTATGGCGATGAAGTCCTAGCTGTTAAGCATCTTCTCTGCCCCCGTAACTGCATCTGCCACTTCCAATAATAACCGGTTTGGGGGTAGGTTTGCAACACAAACTTTCTTGACCTACCTCCCAGCCACCTTCCCCCACTCCGTCCTTCGCTCCACCGCCGCGGCCCGCCCCCACACCCTAGAAGATCCTCCGTGCGCTCCCCCTCTCACCATCAAGCCGCTGGCGGCAGAGCCTCGAAACTGCTCCGTAAGACTGTGCTGCGGCAGAAGCAAGAATTCGTAAGGGATGAGGAACAGACTCTGCACCTTCTTGGCTTCTAAAACTCCAGGGCAACCGGAGAGGAAGTGACGTACATCCGCACAGGAAACGGAAGTTGGACGTAGGTCTAAATCGCCGCCATGTTGTGTGTGGCGGGTGGGGGTTGTGGCCTGCGGGCTCTGAGCTCCAGCTGCGCAGCAGAGGGAGTGAACCCTGTCTTTCAGTGTCCTTCTGTCGTTCTAACGATTATTTACCGACCTAACTGGTGCCAGGCACTGAGGATGCTCCAGAAATCAGTGAACAGGACCGACCTCACGCTTTTCTCCTGAGTGTTCAAACCTAGCGATGGACACAAGCAGGAGGCTCCTGGAGCACGAAGCACTTTGTACGTGGGCGCAGCTGGTCTTGGGCATCTCCCGAGGCTTGTTCGATTTTGGTTACTTGGGTTAGGGCCTTGGCATGGTGCATAGAGGAGGGAGGGTTGGGGAGACAGTTGGGAGGCAGGTGGTGGTGAATTGGGTGTGTGAAATATGCAGAGTTGGATGACCCCCCCCCCCCAGGCGTCGGGCCTGACAGGATGAGTGGTGGGGAACTACATAATGGAAGGGAACACAGGAGAAGCAGATTTGGCGAAACTGTGTGGGTGTAGTTACGTTGAGCCTGCGGGACCGTCCAGTGGAGAAGCTTAGCAGGCCGTGGGATGTGCCTGTTTGGATCTCAAATGAAAGTCTGTTTCTTAGATTCGTGGATGGGGATGAGAATGGAGCAGGAGCATGGAGGATATTGCATGGTGGAGAGAATACCATTTGGGAAGGAGGGCAGGATGGACCCCAAGAGCTCCTCTACTTGGAGAGGTGGAAGAGGAGCAGGTAGTCTTAGGAGGAAAAGCCAGGAGACTATGACATTGCAGAAGACGGGGAAGAGCACTGCGGGTTGTAAACTGGATCAGTTTTCTTGATAAATTAGGGAGGCGAAGACTGAAAAATGCCAGGTCCAAACAGGCATGGCCATCAGCTAGAGCAGGTTCATTGAATGGGAGGAGGAGCCCAGCTTTGAGTGAGTTGAAGAGCAAGGGAGGGTGTTGGTGAGAAAATGGAGACAAATGAGGGTAGACAAATCTTCTAAGAAACTGCCTGGAGGAAATGAGAAGGATACTGGAAGGGAGATTTTTATTTATTTATTTATTTATTTTTTATGTCTGGAGAAATATAAGTCTTATTTGGGCATTGATGAGAAGGAGCTGGGAATTTTTAACATTAATCAGCTCAAGAATGCCCAAGAATAGTTTATGAAGAGGAAGAAGACAGGATGGGAGGAGAGGGGTATGCAGAGCACAGGTGGAAGGACTGACCTCAGGTAGTAACCCTGAGAAAGGGAGATAGGGGGGGGGGGGGCAGGCACAAGTAGAGTCATAGGATCTCTGGTGTTGAGCAGGTTGTACATCTCCCAAATCCAGGGGGCACTATTGATTGCAGTGTCATCCTAATTTTGAATAGTAACCATGACTGTTTTGCAGTAGATGAGAGTAAAGAGCTTTGAGGAAAGGGCGCTTCTTTCCAATTCACACCAAGTAGCTGCAGCTGCCATTGGTAGTGGAAGTTTGGTGCTGGAAGTTGAGGAACCTACATTCATTTTATGTATTCTGCCTGGGAAAAGGAGGTGAAATCATTGAAGGAAGAGAATTGAGTCTCTGAAAGGTTTGTGGACAGTGGAGATGTGCATGTGGACAAGGCAGGGAAGAACAAGCAGATTTTAGCCACGTAAACCCCAGACAGGTTGGTCTCTATCAGCAGTGGATGATATCACCAGTGTTCTCATCTCACTGTCTTGCATTTCTAGCAAACAGAGGTAGCTTTTGGCCCTTGGTATAATGTCTGAGCAGGTGGATTGGGACGTTTAAACTTTGACGATTCTCTTGTCTTCTTCTGCAAACTTGTTTTCCATTTCTTTTGAAGGATGGTGGGGAGATCTCTTTATTTCACAGAGAAATGGTTTTTTTTGAAAGTAGAACCAGATGCCAGCTTTTAAAAATGCATCAGGACTTCTGATTCCAAGAAGATGGAGTAGATATGCTTTCCCTTCGTTCTCCCACAAAGTACAACTAAAAACCCTGGATGTTATATATACAACAAGCCTAAGACTGTGGCCTTATTGGGCACATTATAGAGCTGTACCAATCAAGACAGCACAGCATTTTTAAAAATATATGCAAACACATGAATGAAAAGAATAGTGAATCTAGAAATAGACCCACATATATTTAGTAAATTGATAAATCCTACAAGGCATTTCAAAGGGAGCGGGAATAATGTTTCACAAAAGATGCTGGAACAATTAGACAACCATATGCAAAAAAGAAAGAGAAAAGAACATTGACCCTTACCTTAACCATGTACAAAACAATTCAAAATGAATTAGAAATCAAAATAAAAGGGCTTAAACGTCTAGAAGAAAGCACAAAAGATTTTAGTATGTTTGAGTTGGTAAGCATTTCACAAACAAATGGAAAAAATCAATAAATTGGAATTCATTTATATTTTTTGCTCTTCAGTAAGCCCCATTCAGAAAATGAGAAATCAAACCACTGACTGGGAGACAATGGTTGCAGAGCATGTATCTGACAGAAGAGTTATTTCTAAAGTAGATTTTAAAAAGTTTACAACTCACTAATAAGCAAAGTGAATAAAAAATGGGCAAAATATTTGAACAGCTATTTCATCAAAGAAGATTAAACAGATGACAAATCAGTGCATGAAAAGATGTTCAACATCTTTATTCATTAGGGAAATGCAAATTATAGCACAGTGAGCTTGGACCACACACCTACTGGAATGGCTAAAATGACAAAGACTGACCATACCAAGTGCTGGAAAGCATGTGTAATAGTTAGAACTCTCATTGCTGATGGGAATGTTACATGGTACATTTTCCAGTGGTACAAAATGGGACAGACTTTGGCAGTTTTTTGAAAAACCAAACATACAGCTACTATAGAACCTAGTCATTCCATTCCTGGATATTTAGCCAAAAAAAATTATAGTGTATGTTCACACAAAGACTTGCACACAAATGCTCACAGCAGGTTTAATCTTAGTGGCCCCAAACTGGAAATAATCTAAATGATAAATAATAAGGGAATGGATACACCAATTGTAGAGTTTCCCTATGATGGGATAATACTCAGTCGTAAAAAGGAATGACGTATTGATACATCTGCCAACATGAATGGATCTCAAAACAATTATGCTGAGTGAAAGAATCCAATGAAAAAGTGCATACTCTATGATTCCAATGACATAAAATTCTAGAAAACTCAAGGTAGTCCATACTAAGAGATCACTGATCATCTTGGAGTAGGGATGGGGAAAGGCAGGATGGAGAGATTACACAGGGCCATGTGGAAACTGGAGGTGGCAGATATGATCATTATCTTAATTGTGGTGATGGTTTCATGCATGTACACATACATCAAAACTTACTAAGTTGTACATTTTTATATGTTCAGCTTATTATAGGCCACTTAAATAAAGCTTTAAAAAGAACCCACTACTGAGCTTCATCAAATCTTGTATTTGTTTCTGATTGTTTCCTCTCACATGTACACCTCCCAAACTTGTTTTCCCCATTCCCCAGATGTAAGCACTAGGAAATTAAATTTGATATTTAATCATGCATCACTCTCATGCATGATTTTCTACTTGCCTACCTGAGTCTTTACCTATAAACATCATGTAACATTGTTTTGCCTCCCTTAAACATTTTTCATAAGTGGAAGATCTATCATCCTGTAACTTGCTTTCTTTGTTCAACATTGTATTTGCCAGTAAATTATTTAACAAAATGTGTGGGCAAGCATTATTACTGTTTTACAAATGGAGACCCCGTGATTAGATTAAGTTGTCCAAGGTGAGTGATGGAGGCAGGATTAAACCAAATGGTGTTTGGATCTGACCAAAATCCAAGTCAGAGCTTCAGAAAGTGACAGAACTTTCCAGAACCACTTTACAGAAAAGTGGTTCTATGAAGTTTGGGGACAATCCCTTGGTTGTGCTTCCTATTACTGCCAGAGTGGCGCCCTACTGAGCCTCTCCTTGCCATATCCAACTATGCCTGTGCCAGAATCAAAGCCCAGGCCCTTTGCCCTGTGTCTTCGACTTGGTTCCTCCTGCTCTAAGCAATCCCACTTCATCTTGTCCTGATAAAGGTTCTTAACCGCTATCGTGCTGGGGACCCCTTTGACAGTCTTCTGAAGCTTATGGGCTCCGTAAATTCTCACAATACTTAAGATAACAGTTACATTGAATACTGTTATCAAAATATTTTTAAAATTGTGACAGAGTAGCATGTGTGCTTCTTTATTAATGCCTCACAAAACAAGTTCTAGCAGCAGGTTTAATAACTAATTTTGGATGGGTATGAGCATAGACTTTATTTTAACATATCTGCAACAACTATGATATGAAAATATCTGGCTTCTATTAATGACAACAGGGACTGATAATATTATCGTGGTTGGTTGCTACTTTTCAAAATGAAGTGCAAAAATTTTGGTTAGAGGTTGGTGAACATAAATACATTTTTCTCCATCCAAATTCAAAGATCCCCAGAATTTCCCATGCACCCCAGGATCAAACTCCCTGCACTTGCACCCCAACAGAGAGCCGAACCACAGGATGGAGGAGCTTGGAAGCAGCTGGCTTCCCAGGCAGACAGAAAGCTGATCCCAGTGCCCTGAGTTTTATGTTAACGACAATCATTTCTCCATTTCCCTGATCAAGAGCTACAGCGGGGCCTCCTGCCCTGCTTAACATGCTGGGGAACTTCAAAAACAGACGCCTGGCAGGAATAACTCTTAACTTTTAGATTTAAGGTAGAGCATGATATCAAAGGCCTGAACAAAGCTTTGCAAATTTTAATTTTCAGTGATCTGTCTCATTCTGTGGGGCATTTGTTACCAACACATTTTTTCCAAGGAGAATTATTTTATGATTTAATGGGAAAGGAACCCACCTCCCCAGGAAATCCCTGCTTTTACCAAAGCCCCCGGCAGGGTCCCTCTGGTTCCTGGCCTCAAAGAACGCCCTGCATTTTCCAGGGAGCCCACGGGGCCTGCTTTAAACAGCTCAGGCACTGTGTTCTCTCATTTGTGAAGCCTACCATGTTTGCGATGCTGCTTTCAAAAGTCTCCCTACAGCTCAATTAACTGCTGACAATTCCTTCCAGAATGGCAGGGCCCTCTTCTCTTTGCCTCATTATTTGATATATTTTGAAACGCTGACTTTTTAAGTTAAAGATCAATTTTACACTTTTTTTTTATAATAGAAGAGAGAAAAGCATGCCTGCTCTTAGTAGGAAAATTAAACAACAGAAATAAGAAAAAAAAGTTCTCCAGATGGCTGTACTAATTTATCCCCCATCCAAGGCGGCACGTGAGAATTTCAATGCTTCATCTTTGTCCCCATTTGGTGGTTCCTGTCACTTTTATTTTAGCCATTGTATTCAAATTTGCAATTCATATGTTCATTGGTCATTTGGACATCTGCTTTTTACAATGTCTGTTCAGATATTTCACACAACTTTCTCTTGGGTTCTATGACTCTTTCTTATTGATTTGCAGGAATCTGTTAGAAATCCTGGAACTCTACAACAATATAACATTCTTTTGTCTGGTGTATGAATTTCAAGTATCTTTTCCAAATCTGTGGTTTGTACTTTGTACTCTCTGAACAGTGTCTTTTAATGAACAAAAGATCTTAACTGAAATAATGTCTGATTTTTTTCCCTTTGTAGTTGGTGCTACTGTTAAGATTTTCAAAGAAAGAATTTGGGCAGCCTCACTGAAATTAAGATGCATGGGTGCAGTGTTTGTTCTGCCTTGCCCATCCTATATATAATATATTATATATTGATATTGATATTGATATATTTATATCTCAGACTAAGTCCTGTGCAGGCCTCATGCACACTGTAGAGGAAAAGCACGTGTCCATTGGATATATAATGCAAGCCACGTGTGTCATTTAAATTTTTCTAGAAGCTACATTTAAGAAAAGCAAAAAGGACTAGAGCGTATCATGCTTAGCGAAATAAGTCAAGCAGAGAAAGACAACTATCATATGATCTCCCTGATATGAGGAAATGGTGATGCAACATGGGGGCTTAAGTGGGTAGGAGAAGAATCAATGAAACAAGATGGGATTGGGAGGGAGACAAACCATAAGTGATCTTAATCTCACAAAACAAACTGAGGGTTGCTGGGGGGAGGGGGGTTGGAAGAAGGGGGGTGGGGTTATGGACATTGGGGAGGGTATGTGCTTTGGTGGGTGCTGTGAAGTGTGTAAACCTGGCGATTCACAGACCTGTACCCCTGGGGATAAAAATATATGTTTATAAAAAATAAAAAATTAAAATAAAATAAAAGCTTTAAAAAAAAAAAGAAAAGCAAAAAGGGGGCACCTGGGTGGCTCAGTGGTTTAAGCTGCTGCATTTGGCTCAAGTCATGATCTCAGGGTCCTGGGATCAAGTCCTGCATCAGGCTCTCTGCTCGGCGGGGAGCCTGCTTCCCTCTCATTCTTTCTGCCTGCCTCTCTGCCTGCTTGTGATCTCTGTCAAATAAATAAATAAAATCTAAAAAAAAAAAAGAAAAGAAAGAAAAGTAAAAAGTATCAGTTGAAATTAGTTTTGGTGGCATATTTTGTTTAACCCAACGTATCCTGGAATCTAGGTCATTTCAATATTTAAAATTTTTCCCTACTTTCGTTTTTTAATTTAAATTTTAGTCACACTAGCCATGTCACAAGGGCTTAGTAGCCATGTCTGTCTGGTGTCTGGTGACTATCACATCGGACAAAACAGGCTGAGAGGTTGACAATGAGCTCTGGAAGGCAAATGACCTAGGTTCCGATGTGCTCTGTCACTTAATAACAATAGCTAATGACCATGGACTGCTCCTTCCATAGCAGGCTCTGTCCAGAAGAACCCAAGGTACTGAGTCCTTGAAGCATACTACTGTGCCTACACAGTATCGGTCTCATTCAGCCCTTCCAAAATCTTATGAGGGAGGTAATATTCTCACCACCATGGTTTTCATTTTCTTTATGAGCTTGGCTTAGTTCTAGTCCCCAGGAGCTTGGTCAAACACCAGTCTAAATGTTGCTTTGAAGGTAAATTTTTTTTAGATATGATAACCATTTCAGTCAACAGACTGAGTAAGCCAATCACCCTCTGTACGGTGGGTGGTCTTATCTAAGCAAATGAATGCCTTAATGGAAAAGATTGAGGTCCCCAAAGAGGAAGGAATTCTGTATCCAGATTGTCTTTGGACTCAACACTGAAACAATGATATCCAAAATACACAGAATATCCAGAATACCCAGCCTGACAGCCAGCTATGCAAATTTTGCATTTTCTTGGCCCCACAATCACATGAGCCAGGTCTTTAAAAATAAAATGAGTCTGTCTCTCTATGTCTCTCTCTCTATATGTCTCTCTGTGTCTCTGTCTCTGTCTCTCTCACACACACACACACATACACACACACACCATTATATAAACATACACATAAACGAAATGGTTTGCCATCTATCCTAATTTCCCTCAGTGGGGCAGCTGAGGCAGCCTGGCTCCAGAGTCCATACTCTTTTTAACCCCCTTGCCACTTCTAATAATTTAGAAGATTGTTTAAGTCCTCTAGGTTCTGATCTTTTTTTTCATTGCCAAACTAAGATGAATGATTATACATACCCCATAGGATTGTTGTGAAGACCCTTGAGATAATATAGTGCCTGACACATAGTAAATGCTCAATAAAAATTCTCGTTACTAGTGGATACCTTCCATCTCAGATCATGTTGAGCAGAACCTATTACTGGTTTCACTGTAGACATGAAAGGATTGCAAGGAAAGGCAAAGTCCAGAGAAGTAGATTAGGGTAGGCTTATTGACAATCTTTCTTATAGGCACTTTGACAATAAATTTTTGCCACGCTCATGTCAATAAAAATGGCTGTTTTGGGGGGAATCCCTACAGCATGCCCCGCGCTCACATTTCCTCATGTACTGAAAGCCTCACATTAATCCTACTGGGTAGGTGTCAAGGTCACTTCCCAGTTTTCAGATGAGAAACCGAGGCTCTGAGTGACGGGGGAAACTCACCCAGCTCCTCAATGAAAATCTCGCTGGGAAATAATTTCCTACAACCTTCCTATCATCAAACCATCAGGTTATTTGTTCTCATTAATAATCCTCTACAAAGCAGCAAATAAGTGAATTGAAATTAGCATCAAGTCCTTATGGGGAAATTGAAAACTTAATCACTCCTTTCTTCTCCCTCATTTTTATCCGCTGCCGGGCGCACACGTTTGTAATTCGTCTTTGAAATTGTCATAGGATCTTCTGTTTTTTCTCTCTGCAATTTTGTGCAGGTAATCCTAAAGAGGATTTTTCATGTTATTGTGCTTGATCAAAATCGAATGTAGCTTGTAAAGAAAAAATGAATTGTTAATAACTGGGAGAGCCTTGTGTTTTTGGAAAATATTTGTCGTCAAATGAAAAAGAGACTTTAGAATGTCAATACATTTCATGTGATTTGTTCCCCACCCCTGTTCATCCTTGTATTCTTCCCATACATTTCAGATTGCTTTAATCCACAGATTAATTTTTCTGAGTTCTGTTCATAAATGTCAGGCTTTATAGAAAGATTATTTTTGCATGTTTTAATACATTTTCCTCTTTCATTCTCCTTTCTTTGATGTTGGGACTGTATAAATCCAGTTTAATAAGACTTTCATTTGTGAGGCTTAACACAGAAACCATTATAAGGTTGAACCAAACCTCCTTCTGTTTTTCAATGATTATCTTTTTTCTGTCAAAATGAACCAGGCTCTCTGGTCTGAGGATTTGTAAAAAAATAAGTCAAAATATACATATATTTTATATATTATATATATTTTTATTATATAATAATATGTATTTATTATATATATATATATATATATATATATATATATATATATATAAAAGCTTAGAGGGTGAGCTCAGATTGTATCTAAGGGCTCCTTTATCTCTGCACCCACATTTCTATGTAGTGTTTTCCACCAGCTGGTCATGTTGGATACTGAAGAGAAAGTATGTATTCTTGAGTGGTAATTCTATCAGGTTTATTCTGAGTGCGGATATTGTCATAATTCCTTACTGCATGGTCTTTAACCTCTGAACCCTGGTACTTCTATGTACATCATTTTTTCCCAGCATAGTTCCACTGGGCTGTTTTAAATAATTTAGACTCTAATTTATATCGCAATAGACACGTCCATAACGGGACCTTTAACAACTATACTTTACCGAAAGTGCTGGTAATGACCCAGGGCGCTATTAAATGGTCACTCCCCTGAGACATGGTGCCATCTTCTTTCCGTGGTCTCTGACCTTTGTCTCATTCTTATGAGTCAGTCTTTGCTCTAGCTCCGAGAGCTACCAAGATAGCAGCAGAAGTGCAGATCGTGTGCTTGGAAGAGTCTGGATTTATTATGCTCAAATTACAATCCATGCATATTAATTAAGCTTCTGCTATGTGCAAAAGCTTTGTTCCAGACGCTGTGTATAAAGATAAGCAGAGTTCCCTTAGATATCCCTCCCTGAGGTATAATTTATAACTACTTTTCTTGGGGTTGGTTAAGCAATGTACATCAAAGCCTTAAAAATGGGCATAGCCTTTCCTGAGGGACCTCCACCTTTAAAATATAACTTGGGTAAGTAAATGAAGATGTGGATGAATATTCAGCCAAAAGGATGCTCATCGCCGTTGTTTAAAATTATGAAAATTGAGAAACAGCATTAATGTTCAACAGTAAATGTTGCTTAATTAGGTCACCGGTATGTCTGTGCAATATAGTCATTACGAATGAGATTATAGATTATTGACATGGAAGGACATTAATTATATATTGCCACATGAGGAAAGAAAAGGTTATCGTGGGGTTATAGTTTATGATTCAATTTTTGTAAAAGGATATATGAATATACGGTACTCTCAGGGAAAAGGCCATATGGATACTGAGAAAAAAAGAAGAGCCCCTTATCTTTGGGTGATAAATTATGGGTGAATTTTGCTTTGCTTTGCCTACCAGTATTTTCTAACTTTTCTCCAGAGACTGGGTGTTGCTTTTGAAATCCGAACATTCTGTTAAAGTTGTTCTAAAGGAAAAATAAATTAGAAAGTCTGCCTGTGACCCTTTCAGGGCGACAGGCTGTGCAGAAGGATGTACTTCGGTGGACATTCAGTGTTCACGGGGCCACACCAGCTGGCCTGCGGAGCTTGGCTATGACCTCTGTCCTCACTCATCTGACCCTTCCTGCCCTGCTCATGGCCTTCTTTCCTGGCTTCAGAAAGCCATATCCTCCTTCTCACTCGATGCAAATCCCAGAACAGCCAGCTGGTCACTGGCTCAGCCAAATCTGATTCTGTTTTTCCTTCTTTCACAAGAAGTCAAGCACCTCGGTGTCTGACTGGCAAAATCCCTCCTGTGAGCCAGATCCACCAGTTGCTTGTATCTGCATGGTCCACAAGGCAAAAACGAGTCTTAACCTTTTCCAGTGGTTGGAAAACAATCAAAAGGAGAATATTTTTTTGACGCAATAACAGTACATGAAATTCATTTTTTCTTTGTTTTTAAGTAGACTATCTTCTTTGGATCAGTTTTTTAAAAATATTTTATTTATTTGACACAGAGATAGCAGAGAGAGAGCACAAGCAGGGGGAGCAGGAGGCAGAGGGAGAGGGAGAAGCAGGCTCCCCGCTGAGCAAGGAGCCTGATGCTGGGCTCAATCCCAGGGTCCCAGGATCATGACCTGAGCCAAAGGCAGAAGTTTAATCAACTGTGGCACCCAGGCACCCCTAAATCAATGTTAAGTTTAAAGGAAAATTTCACAGAACATATAGAATTTCCACACACCACTTGTTTTTCCTATTGTTATTATCTTGGGTTAATGGGGGTACATTCTTTATAATGGATGAGCCAATATTGATCATTATTATCAACTAAAGTTTATTCTTAGGGTGCACTCGTGGTGGTTTGGACAAATGTACAATGACAAAGATCCACCATTATGATATCACACAGCATATTCACTGCCCTACAAATCCTTTACATGTGTGCATAGCCTTCCCGTAATCACCCCTCTCTCCTTCCCCCCAAATCCCTATATCCACTGATCTTTTTAATGTCTCCATAGTTCTGCCTTTCCCAGAATAACACGGAGCTGTATGTATGTAACCCCTTTCAGATTGGCTTCCTTCACTTAATAATACACATATAAGTTTCCTCCAGTCTTTCCATGGTTTGTTAGCTCCTTTCTTCTTAGAGCTAAAAAAGAGTCTGTTGTCTGGATGGACCACAGCTTATTTATCATTTACCTATTGAAGGACATCTTGGCTTTTTCCAAATTTTGGCAATGATGAATAAGGCTGCTAGAAACATCTGTGCACAGATTTTATGTGGACATAACTTTTCCATTCATTTGGGTAAATATCAAGGAGCACAACTGCTGGACTGGACAGTAAAAGTATGTTTCTAACAAAACTGCCAAATGTCTTCCAAAGTGGCTGTGCCATTTTGCATCCCCATCCTCCACCTCTCATTTTGCAAAGAATGAGAGTTTCTGGGGCTCCACATCCTCACCAACACATGGTGTTGTCAGTGGTTTGGATTTTAGCCATTCCAAGATGTGGTGGCATGTGGTCCTATCTCCTTGTTTTATTTGCAATCCCCTAACGGCTTAGGATGTTGACCCACTTTTCATATGCTTACTGCCTTCTGGACCTCTTCTTCGGTGGGGGGTTTGTCCAGATCGTATGCTCATTTTTTAAAAAAAGGTTCTTTGCTTTCTTAGTGTTGAGTTTTGAAAGTTCTTTACATATTTGGGGTACCAGTTCCTTCATTGGACATAGCTTGTAAATATTTTCTTCCAGTCAGTGGCTTTTCTTTTCATTCTTTAAACAATGAACTTTATGTTTTAATGTCCATAAATACAATTCTACCGGAACACAGACACACTCGTTCGCTTACCCATTGTCTGTGGCTAATTTCACGCTACATCAACACAGTTGCGACAGAGCCCAACCGGCTGCAAAGCCTAAAATATTTACCAGTTGTCCCTTTCCAGAGAACTTTACCGACCCCTGATTTAGGGCATCATCTCCAGGCCCTCCTTAATGGGCCTGTCATCCCCAGAAAAGCGATTTTCATGGGCAACGATTACTGATCAGAAACTGCCTTCTGGAGTTGTTGACTCCAAGTGTGTTAAATTCTGGCCCAAATGGCCACTTTTCTTTTGGTGCTGTCACTCTTTCACGGCTTGGTTTTTAATTCCAGCCCATCTGGCTCAAGACCCTGCTGAGCAGAGAGAACGCTGCTGGGGCAGCCTGAACTGTCCCGCCTTCGGGGTTTGTCTGTCTGTCCTGCCTTCTCCCTGGGAATCCAGCCCAGCCCCGCGCCCTTCAATCTCCCAGGCTGCCTCCCCGCCCCCACCGCAGCCTTGTCTTCCAGGTGAGCGGTGTGGTGATTCGATTGCCCCCTAGAGGTGAATCTATGTTACTGCAGGGACATCCCCTCTATAGAGGCTCCAATGCATGGCATTCTCTTCTCTCAAGGGGGTTCCCAAGTTGTCCACCTCCCAGCCGGCCCCACGGGCTCACTTTGTGTTGGGCATTAAATCCAGCGCCCCCCGGCAGTTTTGAGGAGGACACTCTGCAGTTTTCTCTCATCCCCGCTTCTTCTTCCAACAGCAGGAATCAATCCCAGCCCAGGGGAGTCAGATAATTGAAACCGGCTTCATGTCATTTGCATTTTGTAGTTTTCACCATAGTTGCCAGACTCATTCTCTCCCCCTTTATATTTCTTGCCTTTGATTTTTTTCCCATGTCTTTAACATTTGGTCCTTTTTTTTTTCCTTTTCCAATAAGTAAAAAAAAAAAAAAAATGTAAATCTAGAAAAATGTGGGCAGACGTATGCTCTTTTTCTTGCTTAGTTTTCCCTCTTTAACTATAATAGTGTGACAAGTGAAGAGAAATAGAGAGACTTACACATTCTGTCTGGTCTCTCCTCTCCTGCCAGTTATTTCCGACTGCTTTTGGCATCTGATATAAATCAATTTTTCCCTCCGAACAGGCATCTTCTGCCTCCTGCAGAGCACAGGAGCTCAGGCAGGCCCTAACCCGCCTAGCTCCCGGGTATTTGTAAAAATAATTTATTATAACTCACTGAGCACTTGCTATGTGCCAGGATTTTGCTAAGTGCCTTGACATTTAAAGGCATTGTAAAGAAGAAGACAAGCTAGGTGGCTCTCTGCTCCTGCTTTCCCTCACCACAGGTAGGATAGATGGGTGATAAACCTAGACTCTGAAATCAGATGTCCCGAGTTAAAATCCTGACTTCGCCACCCATCAGCTGGGTGACCTTGAACATGTCACCTCACTTTTTTGAATCTTGGTTTCCCCATATATAAAATGAGGATTCAGGGGGTGCCTGGGTGGCTCAGTGGGTTAAGGGTCTACTTTTGGTTAGGGTCATAATCTTGGGGTTCTGGGATCCAGCACTCCCATGGGCTCCCTGCTTGGCTGGGAGTCTGCATGTTCCTCTCCCTCTGCCCTTCCCCCACGCTTATGCTCCATCCCTCTCTCTTAAATAAATTAATATTTTGAAAAAATAAATAAAATGAGGATTCCTAATAGCTTCTATCTCATAGAATTGTTCTGAGGGTTGCATTGGCTAATATGGGCAGAGCTTCAAACCGAGTGTGACACCTAGGGAGAGGTGCTGTGAGGGCAGGTAGAGGTAAGTAGCTGCGGTGGGCAAGCCTAGGTCAGTCTGGCGGGAGGTGAGTGCTACTCGGCCCAACCTGCTGAGCAAGGAGGCAAGCTAGTGAGAGAGAGGAGGGGTTTTTCCAGGTAAAGCTAACACACGCACAGAAATGCATGTGCGTGCATGCGCGCACACACACACATCCATAGAGAAACACACACACACACACACACAGCTCTTACATAGTAAGTGCATTTGGATTAGTTCCTAAGTGTTGTATGTTCTGTGAAACTTCCAGTCATCCCAGGGGCTATCCAAGGGTTTAAGTGGATGATGTGGTCATCATTCTAGTCCCAGACCCCCACCATGAGCCCGCAGTAATTCCTCCGTCTGTCTCCAGAATCTACCCACATCTTGCCATCTTCCTCTGAACGCAGGTGGGACTTGGATTCTCTCCTGTGCTCTCTCAACCTCTCACAAAGGACCATTTCCCTACAACAATCACAGTGGTCTTCTTGAAATGCAAAACGTTTTTTTTTTTTTATACCTTCCAAGGTTTAAGAGAATAATCCACAGCTTCCAGGAGGCCTAAAAAGGTCCCTCAGAATCTGGCCCAGCAGCTGCTTCAGTCTTCTCCCTTCTCTTTCCACTGTCCCAAAGACTCACATGACTTCTTTTCATTCTTCACCATGGCCAAGTTCATTGCTGCCTCGGGGCTTTTGCACTTGCTATTCCTCCATTCAGGGGCCTGGACTTGACCCTCTCTCCCTGTTAGGATTCCTCTTGACATTTAGATCCTGGTAAGTGTCTTTTAGGGCCTCCTGGATATCTTGTTCAACGTGGTACCGCCTTGTCCCTGCTGTCCAGCCACCTGTCTCATCACTGCTTTTTGCTTTCTTCCAAAACATTGTCACTACTGAGAATAAACAAGAAATTGACCTATGCGTGTGTTTGTTGCTCATCTCCCCCCCCCCCCACTAGAATGCAAGCTATCTGTCCACAGCTGCATTCCCATCCCCAGAGTCCTGACCCTAGTAAGTGTCCCCCAAATATTTGGTAAAGAAATTCTTGAATACAAAAAAAGACTTTTTTTTCATGAAAAGAAAACACTTTATTTTCTCTCAAAACAACATGAAGTTAAGAGTCTGGAGGGCTCAGAACTAAGACTGTATACTATACACTGTAGGGGGCAGGGTCGGGGGGGGGGGGGAGAATGTTCCATGGTAAAAGAGCTATGCTCCTGCTCAGAAGGAGATAAAAGTTCAAACTTAGCAGGTGAGAAGAAGAGGTGTGAATGGTGTGTTTCAGATCTGCAAGCTTAAGTTTCCACCCCAGGACAGAAGGGCTATGAGAGTTCAGTCCTGCTGGAGAGAAGTGGTTGACCCCAAAAATGTGTGGTGTGGGGTTACCTGGGGGGGCTCAGTCAGTTAAGCATCTGCCTTTGGCTCAGGTCGTGATCCCAGGGTCCTGAGATCGAGCCCCACGTCAGGCTTCTCCTTCTCCCTCTGCTGCTCACTCTGCTTGTTCTCTCTCTGCCAAGTAAATAAATAAATAAATAAATATCTTAAAAAAAAAAAAGTGTGCTGCTGCATAGGAACAGACACGTCATTCTCTTCATAGAATGCTCAAATAATATAGGACCTTAGCTAAGGTGTGGTGATAGCTCACCAGGGGCCAGGTCCTAATCTAACATTTTGCATGGGATTTAGGCCCAGGTCCTTAGTCGCAGGCAACAGAATCCACATGAGCAAATTCACAGTGAAAGGCATCTGCTCAAGTTTCTGTATTAGGACCCTTATGGACCTTCTGAAATGACCGAAGACCCAAGTTTGAATGCTACTCAGACCCGGAGCAATACTGGACACCCGTCGGGTCCAGAGAGCCCCCAAACGCTCCAGCCCAGCACTTTCATAGAAAGCCCTCTGCGGCTGACACCTGCCGATTGCCACCCGTGGTGTCTGAGCCCAAATGTGCAAAATTCCTCCATTTCCCTGGACGACCCCCCATGCCTCTGCCTTTGTGCTTTTCAGAAAGTTCCCTCTCCCCGCCTGCAGCCGCCCTCTCCCCCTGCTCATTTCCACATCTGAGTCCCGAGTGGACACGACGTGTTGTTGTAGCCTTTCCACCTCCAAATCAAGAAGAGGTCGGCGTTCAAGGACATGCCTCCTTCTCAGGAGCTCAGTCGCTCACCACATTTCCTGAACCTTCCCTCTCAGCCACCACCTGCCTCCCCGATAGAGGAGGTGTCTTTAAGACTTTGCTCCTCTCTTGAGACCTCGGACCCAATTTTTCCTTGCCGGGTGAGTTCTTTTTGGCTTCCCTTCCATTTCTTTGATGTTCTCTTTTGTGTCTGTAACTGCGACTCCTTATCTCTCTAACAACAAGGAGGCTGTGACTGCAGATTGAAAGCCTTAAGAAGCTGCTTCTCGATTCCTCTTCAAACGGTTCCCATTTGATCCTTGAAGCTTGGCTTCCTCTTCACCAGCCCTAGAGAACTGGAGGGGCATTGAGGGCGCATTTCCATAAAAACCGTTCAAGACTTCGCCGGTCCTCGCAGAGGCCAGGCGGGACGTCAGTCCAGCCACCCCGGTAAATGCTCCCCCCGTTTCCACTCAGCCAGGGACAGCCTGGATGGTGACAGTGCACTGGGCAATGGGCCCGCCTCCCGCTTACTCCTCGGCTTTCCCATAGCAGGAGGCAGAGGTGGGGCCTCCAGCGAGGACTTTCACCGAGAAACCTACAGAAGGACCGAAAGCTCGAACAGGAGTGGATTCAACTCAACAAAATTCACATGAGTTCTAGAAAGGATCTGGCATCTACCAGAGATGTCAACAGGGCAAGGGGGCTTCGTGATCTGGGTAGACACAATGCCCTGTGCCCCCTTTCTTCCCCCGCCACCAGAACTCTGGCTTTGTTTGTGTAAATGGCCCTGGTCCCCGCTTCTCAGGACAGGTGAGTGCTTTGCAGGCCTTTGGGCAAAGGCGGTTGGATCCTTCCCAGGGATTGGACAAGAGTCTGTCATGTGACAGAGCTCTGGCCAATGGGATGGGGGAAGCCTTCTGCCAGGCCTCTAGGGAATGTATGTGTTCCCCTGGCTGAAGGAGACCCAGCAAGAGAAAGCCTTTTCTCCTTGTCCCTTTCGGTGTTGAATGTAAGGTGTAACTCGTGGATCCTAACCGAAGCTGCCCTTTAGTGACCAGGAGGAAAGGCCAAGACAACTGCAGGGATGCAAACCCACAGCGCTGTCAGTTTGAGCTCCTGGTTATGTGAGATAATTAAATATGTTTCTTGGTTACAACATGGGTGGGACATTTTTTTAAAAGATATTTTCTTTATTTATTTGTCAGAGAGATAAAGCACAAACAGGGGGAGCAGCAGGCATTCCCCCCTGAGCAAGGAGCCTGCTGTGGGACCTGATCCCAAGACCCTGGGATCGTGACCTGAGCTAAGGCAGATGCTTAACTCACTGTGCCACCCAAGTGTCCCAGGGGTGGGACATTAACTTTTCTATAAATGGCCAGATAGTCAATATTTTCAGCTTTTTAAGCCAATGACTCAACCTTGCCATTGTAGTATGAAAGCAGATATAAACAGTATGTCAATGAGTGAGCATGCCTGGGTTTCGACAGAATTTGATTAAACGGAAATTTGAATTTCACATCAACTTCAAATGTCATGGAATATTTCTTTTATGGATTTTATTCAACTGCTTAAACTGTAAAGATATTGTTAGGTCATGGGCTGCGCGAACACAGGTGGAAAGTCAGGTTTAGTCCCTGGACTAAGTCGTCATCAGTGGGTTTTCAGCTACTGGAAGCTGGGTGCCTTCTAGATGATTCTGTCATCTGACTTTCCTTTTCACAGTTGACAAAGCTGAGGTCCAGAGTGGGGAGACACAGCTAGTGTGTGTCAAGGCTAATAAATCTAGATCCTTAAGCTCTGGACAAGACCAGGATTATCCCCAGGATATGACACTGATTCCTAGGCATCTACACACCACTTACGGCTCTCTTTCTCCTGGGCTGTGGCATTGTCCTTTGTTTATGTGAGTGCATTTCATTGCCACAGAAATATAGCAAGGGCCAAGAGAGCAGTAACTCTTACTGAGGACCTACCACAGGACAGGCACTTTACATTATTTAATCCTCCAGTTTTGAGGGAGAGGTTATTAAGTCTGAGAGGACTGAGCCATGCTGGGATTCACCCAGGAGGAAATGGGAGCCCTACCTTCCCTGCCGATCTCACCTCCTCTCATGCTCCAGGTGTCTGCATGTCCCCTGATGAGGAGGATATGGCCCCTTTCCTTCGGCCGTTGCATACATGCAAGAAAACCCTAGCAGAGAGCTTAAAGATACTTATCTTCTTTTCTGAAGTTTTATTCTTGCTATAGTGGGCTGCTTTTTACCGGTTCTGGGTGGAGTTAGAAAATAGACCAGGGGAAACGATGGGGTGACATTCTCGATCCTGGCCACTAGAGGGCAGCAAGAGGCCATGTTTCTGAAGCAACTCGGGCCTTTTCTCTCCGGTTCCGCTGAATTCATTCACAAGTTTGTCGGAAACTTGGGGAAGAATAAATTTCAGTCTCCTATTCCAACATCCTCGTTTTTCTGATGGGAAAAACAATCTCGTAGGGGTCTGGTTCCTTCACGAGAGTCAGACATTGGTAACTGTTAAGTCAACAAATAATTGAATATTCATCGGCACAGCTGTTAATCCTTGGTCACCGCTTGGGCGGTGGAGATGCATTAGGGGCGGAAAGGCATGGTCCCTGCCTGCACGGAGCTTGCAGTCCATAGAGGCACATGGACAATGAGAAATGATGGAACCAACCACATTATCAGCTACTGTGGGAAAGGGTTGTATAGACAGAGGGTCAGGAGCGAGCCCTGTGTAGAAGTGACATTCCCACTGCCCACCCTCCTGCCAAGATGAAAAATAGCCAGGCTTTAAAGAATCAAAGGGACAAGAATTCTGCAAATAAGGACCCACAAGAGGAAGAGGGTTGGTCTCCTGCTGGCCTGCAGTGTGGCTGGGTGGAGCTGGAGAAGGAAGGAGAGGTAAGGATCCAGCGATATGGTAATGACCTTGTACTGAACATTCCCGAGATGCCAAGCACTGTGTTGGGTGCGTTGTCTCACTCCATTGCCACCACAAATCTATGGCTTATGTACTATTATTTTTCCCATTTTATAGCCTCAGAGGGGTTGAACCACTTGGCCAAGACCACACAGGTCAGAAGGAGCCTCGCTGGGATTCAAACCAGAGTCTGTCTGACTCTAGCACCCAGCCTCATCCTCACTATCCCAAACAGAGACGGAACACTGCCTAGAACCCTGAGATCTTGTCTGTTGGCCGATGCAGTCCCCATAGTCTTCTCCTCCCTCTGCATCTCAGGAACGCTTCCCTTCACTGTCCGCTCTGCTCAGGGAGGCAGGGAGCAAGGCAGAAATTAAACAATAGAAAGAAAGAGCTTTTCTAGAAAGAGCTATTAAAAGCCAGGAAAGGGGTTCCCAAAACACGTCAGCAGTTATTCCTTTCCCAAAACAATGCTCACAAGAACACGGAGCTCTCTGACCACAAAAACAGCCTCCTAACAACCAGAGGAAGGCTGCCTCATGCCCGTGAACGCAGATGGCCTTGAAGCCTGGAAAGTCAGACGGCCAGCTCTTGAAACTGAGCGGGCCAGTGTATAACACTGAGCATATCAGTGTGAGCTGCCCCAGTAATAGCTCCACCTTGCAGAGTGTCCGTCTGACTTTCTGATGGATGAAGAAGGCTCTGGAACTGCTGGGCATGTCTTGGGTGACTCTGGTCTCTGAGGATGTCAATGATGGGGACTGGTTTTGCAAGAAGGGAGGCAGTGGCGCAGAGCTGGCCCTTGCTACACCATACCCCGTGCCATTTCACCTCTTCTGGCCCATCTCCAGCTATCTAAACGCTTCCAGCCTTCAAAGCACAGCCCCATCATCCATCCCGAAGCTTCTGCCTTCTCCAGTACTCATGGCATCTTCTGCCCTCTGCTCATTCTCTTTTACGATCTGCCCAATTTTTTCGTCCTGCAGCACAGAAACACCACACTTGGGAGACAGAAAACCAAGGCTTGGGTCCCAGCCCACAGCCCAGAGCTATTCTCAGCCAGGCTGGGGGCTAACTCAGAGTAGCAATAGCAAACAGTCCCTCCCCTCCAAGAGCTAGCATTTCAAAGTTTGCATCTGGAGGACGGACATCATAACTTCTCCTGCTGGCTGTGACTACAAGACAAAATAGTGAAACACAGGCGCTGCTTGTGAATTCAGGTGTGCCGTACAAGTTTTGTTCCCCCACTAATTCCTCCACAGCTGCCTCATTTTTCCCATCTGAAAATTGGGGGAAGAATGCTGATTTACTTCAGGCCCATTCTAGCACATTCCAGTGGAACAAGAGGCAGTGCTGCTAGCTGCTAGCAGACTTGTCCCTGCGGTCATCCTACCTGGTTTTTCATCTTGGTGTTGCCTCTTTCCTGCCTTTGGGACCCTGGACAAGTTACCTGAGCTCTGTGCCTCAGTTTCCTCATCTATGAAATGGGTGATGATAATAGTCCCTACGTCCCAAGGTCGTGGAGGAGCTCATTGGTTTCCTGGGGCTACTGTAACAAATTGCTATAAATTGGGTAGCTTACGACAGGGAATGTTCTCACCATTCTCAAGGCCAGAAATCCAAAATCAAGGTGTCGGCAGGGCTTTACTCTTTTGGAAGGCTCTAGAAGAGAAACCTTCCTTGCCTATTCTTGGTGGCTGCAGGGGTGCCTTGGCTTGTGGCTGCATCACTCCAGGCTCTGCCCCATCTCCATGTGGGCTTCCTCACGTCTCTCCTCTGTGTGTATTTAAGAAGGACTCTTGGCATCAGACACAGGGCCCACCTGAAAAATCCAGCATGATCTCGAGGTTCTTTGCTTAACTACATCTGCAAAGTCCTCTTTTCCAAATTCGGTCATCTTCACAGGTCCCAGGGGCTTGAACAAGGACATATCCTCTGGGGGCCACCATTCACCCCACTACAACCAGTAACACCGGCACCTCCGGTGCTCCACACAGAGCCAGGGAAACTGTGAGGGCTCAGTTGACAGGAGCTGTGACCGTTGTGTCCCTTGAGGTGGTATCTGGGGTTGAACTGTGGAGACTTGTCCAACAGGAACAGGAAGCGGGGTGCGGAAAGACGGGTCACCCTCTCCCTGCAGGCCTCTGGGGCTGGCAGCACGACTTGTCACACTGCATTTTCTAACCTGACCAGACTTGTTTGGGCCTTCAGATTCCCTACATTCTCTCTGTTCTAAACAGGCTTTTTTCAGAAACCACCAACTAGTGCACAGTCTGTAGGTGACTTCACTAACATCAATCTCGAGGTGACTATGAGTCAGAGGCTGAGGAGAGCAAGTTACAAAACAGCCCGCTGGGCAGGAGGGGGAGAAATGGCCCGCAAAAAAATGACCCACCTGATGCGTCGCCATCTTGTTTCGTCTCAGACCAGCTTGGCCTCATCAGGTAACGATGGGCATCAGGTTTAAAGGTCGACGTGGTTTTTCACTGAAAAGAAAGGAGGCTGCTTTCATCCCAAGAGCTAGTTCTGTGGCTGAATAGGGTGGAAGTGTATACAAGTGTCAGGGGGTACATCTGGTTGAAGAAAGAAATGAGAAAAGAATGGCCTGGGCCTCATGAGGGTGGGGAGGCTGAGGGACTCCAGGAAAGGCCAGTGGACGTGAATCTGGGGTCCTCACTCTACCATGGTAAAGTACAAAGAGAAAGGACAGCTACACTGGTTCCAATCTTGAAGGGCCCTGTGACTGCTCAGAGCCTCAGTGTTCTCAGCTGCCAAATGGGTATCATAACAGGAAATACGCCATAGAGACTCCGTGCTCTGTGGACACACAGGTGGTGCTAATGGGTGCTCATTGTTTTTCCCTGCCACTAGCAGAATGAAGAATACGAGGTGGCTGGTTCTGTTCCAGGACAGTAGAAAGATCTGAACTCTGAGCCAGACCTGCCTGTGTCTGGGAGGGAGATGGTGGAAGGCCTGTCCCCAAAGTGTGCACAGCCCATGGGGAGGCCTCTGTGCTAGCTGAGAGGGTTAGTTCTTGAGCCCACAAATCACCTTCATTTCCAGAACCAATTTGAGGACAGGAGGTAACGTCAGAAGTGTAATATTTCATGACTGTTGTGTGACCCCATCTTTATCCCCAGAGGCCCCCCAAAATCACTAGCGGCTGAGGTCCTTGCCAGAAGTGCCTTCATGTAATGATATTGATATGGCATCCTTGTCCCTGGGCTCATGGAAATGGGCAGTTGCCCTGTGTGGGAGCATACACACCCACTGTTCCCCAGCTCTGCACAAAACTGATTGGCAGAGAGGACAGTTCACACCTCATTCTTCCGATCCCACCAGCTTCTGGGACCTTCTTCCTCCTGAGACCAACGTCACCTTGATTTCAGAGCAGGCTGCTCACCTGGCTGAAGGGAGAATCTTGAGTTAAGAAGCCAGTATAATTTTAGCAAGACTTTCCATTGTGCCATGGGTTCAGAATGACCCATTCAGAATGAGTGGGTTCAGTAGTTCCCTTTACTCCTCACTTGCCCCAATGTAATTATTTCCTTTTAATGTTGAGAAGCACAGGTGACCCTCAGAGCCAACCCTTAGATTTGGGGCAATGAACTTACAGAACCCCTAATGCAAAGATAATATCTTAAAGCAACTCGGGAGAAAAGAAGACAGTTACACAAGTAGATGATGAGATTGACATCCAATCTCGCTATAGTCTTAACAGAAGTCAGAAGATAGAAAAACAATTTAAAGGGGGAAAAAATGAATAAATTGGACCTTGTCAAAATTAAGAACTTTTGTGCATCAAAGGATATCATCGAGAGAGTGAAAAGATGATTCCCTGAATGGGAAAATCTTTACAAATCCTGATGAGAGAATCTAGCCTCCAGAATGTGTTAAGAACCCTTACAATTCATTAAAAAAAAAAAAAAAAAAAAAAAGAAGAACCCAATTTAAAAATGAACACGAGACTTAAACAGACACTTCACCAAAGAAGATAGGCAACAGGCCAACAAGCCCGTGGAAAGACACACAGTCATTTGTCGTTCAGGAAATGCAACTCAAAACCACCACGAGATACAACTCTATACCCAGTAGGATGGCTAAAATCAACAAAACAGAAAATAATAATAGAGAGGATGTGGAGAAATTGGAAACCTCATACATGACTGGTTGGATTATAAAATGGTGCAGCCTGTGAAAAAGAGTGTAGCAGTTCTTCAAAAAGTTCAACATAGAATGACCACATGACCCAGCACCCCACCCCTGGGTACATACCCAGAAGCGTTGTTAACAAGTGTCCGAACAAAATCTGTACACGAATTTCATAGCAGCACTATTTAGAATAATAAAGAGTAGAAACAGCCCAAACAGTCATCAACTGATGAATGAATAAAAAATGTAGGATATTCAAACGGTGGGAAATCATTCAGCCATAAAAAGGAAGGAAGTACCGATCCACGCTACAACGCGAACCCCCCAAACATGAAGCTAAGTGAAAGAAGCAAACACGAAAGGCCCCATATTTTATAATTTTACTTATATGGAATATCCAGAATAGGAGAACCCATAGAGACAGAGAGGAGATTAGTGGGTTATCAGCTGCTGGGTCAGGAGGAGGGAGGCAGGAGGAGTGATTCCTTCATAGGTATGGGATATCCTTTTAGGGAAAAGAGAAAGTTCTGGAACTCAGTAGTTGTGAAGGCTGCACAACACTGTGTATGTACTTACTGCCACTCAACTGTCTACTTTTAAAATGGCTAAGATGGCAAATGATGTTATATTTATTTTACCACCCAAAAAAGTTTTCCAATCACTGAACTGAGAACTTCAAAGAATTTTCCTTCATTGTATGCATCCCTATCGACACACTGGTTCATGTCTCTTCGAGGAAAGATACAACCTTGAAACAAAAGGATATCTGTTCCAAAACTATCGCCAAGTTAAGGACATTTGCTAATACTTATGTCAACTTGATATGATTAACATTGAATTTCAAAAAGTATCACATGCCCTAAGTTTATGACCATCAACCAAGTGTTCTTGGTATTTTTCTTCTGCAGTCCTACCCCCCTCTACAGCTGTCCGGTGTCGGAAGGGGCAACTGGGTAAGCCAGTCTTGGGGTTGGGTGCCCTGGGCTCTCTCACTTTGACAAGCCTCACAGGTGTGTTTATGTTACTTTTCTCTTATGTCTTTTCTTTTCAATGATTGTATTGTGTAAAAATTAAGTATTTTAAAAATTAAGTATTTTTTTTAAAAAGTATTTAAAAATAGACATGAAAATAAAATGTAAAAATAGGACAGGTACAAATGAAAAAACCCAGGACAGTGGAGATGTGGAAGCTTCTTCCATGACCTGGGACCATTTTTTCAGGAGCCAAAGTAGACACTGAGCAAGAGTCTAAGCTAGGTTCTAGATTTCTCCAAGCCCAAGCTTCGGGGCTCCTAGAAACCTATACACACAGGGCACATTTAGAAGACACTGTGCTCCAAACAACCATGGAAGAGAAAGAGCCCGCCCTTTTCAGAGATGGAGGAGACGAACGGATTTTCTCTAAGTGAACTGTCACTTTTTCTTGGAAACTTTTGCCCTGGGAAGGAACAGAGGAGAACCTTCTGGATGCGCGGAAGGAGCCCCCCAGCCCCGGCCAAAGGCAGAGACAAGGCTGCATGGGAGAAGGTTGAGACCTGGAGCACGATGGCTTTGCTGAACTCTTGAGACCCCAGAAGGTGAACCCCCCCCCAAACCTGCTACCTGCCTCTACATCCAGGGCCATTGGGGCCACTGACTTTCAGTCAAGGTGAAAGACTGTACTTCCTTCTGGGACCTCAAGGAAGGCCACTCTGCTGGCTCTAATCTGGGGTGACAGAGAAGATGGTGAGGGGAGGGTAGGAAGGTTGAAAGTGGCCCCAGGCTGGACTTGGGCCTTTAGCAAGGCTGTGGTTGGCACAAGGTTCTGGGCAAGGGCGGGGAATGGGTCTTGGGATGGTGCAAAGGCTGGGGCCGAAGGTCCATTAGCCTGAAAATGGACTGGGAAGAATTCTGGAAGATTCTAGTGGGGAACTGCCACCAGAAACTCTGACAGCAACCAGCAGGGACTTGCTGTGAAGAGAGGTGAGTCCTTGGAGGAACAAGTCCGTATCTATGGTCAGTGGTTCCCCGAGGGCATGGGATTTGGGGCAGCTTCTTGGGTTTGCCCACGCAGCACCGAGAGGCTCTGTTGTCCTGCTCGTCAGCAGGTGGCTCTAAGGTAGTCCCAGGATCCTGTGTCGTGTCTGGGTTCAGTGTTTTTGAGCCCAGTGGTCCTGCCCTTTTTTTCTTTCTTCCTCCAAGTGTGCAAACACACTCTTCTTTGTGACCCGCATCTCTAGGAGCTCCTGATCACCAGCACCGAGCTGCCTGGTTGCAGAGTGACCCAGAGAGAGAGGCCTCTATGGACAGAGAGAAAGCAGCATATGGGAAGATCACAGGTAATGCAACCTTGGCAGAGGCCCGCCGCCAGAAGAAGGCTGACATGGACAGACATGAAATGTGCCCAGGGTGTTTCTATCAGGTATGTGAGATACACAGACACAGAAATGACTGTCTTGGGTCCCTGGAAACAGGAGGCATGGCACATCACAAGGACTGCATGGAGAGCCCCCCGGGGTAGGTCAGAGGACAGAAGTATTGAGAGGAAAGATGGGCACGAGCCTTCACTGTGATTTTTGCTGGAAGGAATGGTTGAGGCCAGCCAACCCAGCTCAACAGTTTGGATAATTCCAGTGGGCTCTGGGATAGAGGGACTGTCCTGAGCTGTCTTCTACCTGATCCTGGCTTGATTCAGACAGGGAATATTGGTCCAACCTGGGAGAACTCAGTGCAGGAGGTAGTTGGCAGGGAAGTCCTCTGGACTGCTGGGTGTGGCTGTGAAAGGTGCCCCCAGAGGCAAGAGATCGGCTAACTCTAAGAACTGGCTAGCCCTCAGAGGGGTGTCTTCCCTGTCACTGAGGCCCCAGGTGCCAGAGCATCAAGGATATGGAAAATAAGACAATATAATTAAGAACAGGAGGCAGGAGTGATCCTTGCCTCGTACGGTAGGGGCAGAGAGCCTGGCCCGCCGGGGCCGCTGGGGCTGCCCTCTCCCAGCCAGAGCACAGGGGGTGGGACCCGGTCAGCCTCAGGGAGCCGTGTTTGAAGGTGGGGAGTACAGAGGTTTGGTGGTGGGTAGTGAAGGGCAAAGAAGTAGTAAGGTAGGGTCAGGTAGGGGCCTAGGCTCTAGGATCTGAGCGTGCCCTGGAGACCGGGAGCAGGGGAGTCAGGGCAGGGGCGTGAAGAATGAGGAGCCTGAGCTGGAAAGGCTTTGGGGGAAGAGTGGCTCCGAGCCATGAGCAAGAAGAGCAGCAAAGTGGGGGAGAAGTTGAGACCAGAGAAGGAGCTCGCACTGCAGAAACCTCTGGCCACGGAGCTGTGGGTGCCCTGGGACCCAGCAGAGACGGCCTCATTGCAGGCTCCCCAAAAGGCAGGTGGCCCCTCTGTCACATGGCTGGCAGCGGGGATCTGGCCAGAACTGCGGCAGAGAGCTGTCCCCATGGCTGCAGAGACACCAGCTGTGGCCAGGATCAGAAGAGGACAGGAGGAACTGGTGGAGTCTCACCCCCCAGCAGAGCTCTCAGGACACTTTCTGAGTCTGGGCTTCAGTTTTGTTTCTGGGCTCCCTTCCCTAGGGCTCCCCTCCCGAGTGGCCGCCCCAGGCTGGGGCCCTGGGATGCTGCAGGCCAAGCCAGAAAAAGGGGAGGTGCCCCCCCCCCTTTCCCTAAGAGAAAGCAGCCGATCGCCACCCCGGCTTCATCCGGACAAGCTCTGAGTCAGTTAGACCTGATGAAGGCAGGACCAAAGGGGTCTTACAGGAGGCCTGGGCATGCAGGGTACACAGGGCAATCGTGGGCAATCGTGGGGCTCTCACGGAGGGAGCTGTACCATTTACAAAGTGCTCAACCCAGGCCCTGGCGCCTCACAGCCGTCCGGTGGAGCATGCAGGGGGGATGCCGGCGCAGAGCCCACGGGTCCGCCTTCCTAGACGGCTCACAGCGCCACCCAGCGGCGAGACTCCCCCCTCCCGAGCCGCGGTTCCACCACCTCTGGCCCGGGCACCGCCGAGAACCTGGAGATTCCACCCTCCCCGCCCTGCTCCAGCCTCCCACCCGCCGCTTTGCTAGAGCATCTGATGGGAGGCTCTCAGAGGCTCAGCCCTGCCTGCCAGGTCAGCCCCAACGCGGAGGAACCGCTGGACCCAGAGATACCTAAGATCGAAAGCTTGGTGGGTGAACAGGGGACTTGGTGCCATGCATGGGACCCAAACTCTCTGAAGAATCCAATCCGTGGCTACTGAATCACTCCGTTTGGGGTTTTAGCCCCATGCTCTGCACCAGACTCACGGAGAGAAGCCTTCGTCCTCCCTCTTCCCCTGCCCTGCCCAGCCCTTTCCCTAGAAGAGTGCTGGTCTAGATTTCCTAAGTTCCAGTCCCCGGTGTCTCTCTACACCAAATAACTGACTTAGGAAAAACAGAGAGAAAAACCAGACTCAGTCTTTGCTGGGACTGAGACTCTGCTTTGCTTTCTTTCTTTCTTTCGTCTTTCTTTCTTTTTTTTTTTTTTTTCCCTCCCACTTGATCTATGTCTCCATTTTTCCTCAGTGTTAATAAAACATGATCCCTCTGGGGGAAGCAGGGAAAGAGAAGGAGGATACTCCTTGCACAAGAACTAGCAGATGAGAGATGCTGCTCCAGGAAGACAGGCTTGAGCTCTGCCATGGGGCGTTAAGCCTGTTAAGAGCGAAGGCAGGGCTGTCCATCGTCCGAGGGGCACTAGGCAGCGGGGCCCGGAGAAGGAGCCATGGACAGGGAGGCCCAGGCCCGCATCACAGAGCTCTGGAACAATCACAGAGGGGTTTTTGTGGCTGGGGGAGGGGACACGGAGCTGAGATGAGCTCCTAGCCTTCACATCCACCATGCAGACCACCCCCCCCTTCTTCTCTGAACTGCCCTCTTGGGCAAAGTCAGAATTTATTTCATATCTAACCCTGATGTTATGGTGGATGCCTTTCAATCCCCTCTGGCTCAGAAAGAATGGGCTATTTAATTGGAAGAGCCCCAGATTCGGGGTCAGGATTCCAGAATCAGCTACCAGTTAACAGGGAACTTAGAGCAAGCCATCTGCTGCTCTGAGGCTCCTATCTTTCATCTGTAGAATGGGAGACCAGAGTTTCTTGCACTGGGATCTTTGGAACGCTATGTCTCAAGAAGACAGTGCAATTTAGAGAAAAAAGGTGCAGGGTTAATTAAAGAAATTCTGATGGTGGCCCCTCTTTGCAATTCAAGCACACATTAGGGTGTTAGGCGCCCTTAAAAAAAGCCCCACAGTAAAGGAACCTCTTCAGTTTCTTTAATCCTGCATTTCCAAGCTTTCTTGACCTCAGAACAGTACTCTCCTTTTTTTGTGGAAAATAAATTAAGATCTTGAGGAATATAACCCTTTGAAAGATTCCTTGGGAAATGATGAATGAAATGATCCCTAAATTCCTGTTAAGCTTTAAACATCATAGTTTTGAGAAACAGGGGTTCCGAATTAGGAGATATGATCTCAATTTGAAATGAATTCATTATAAGGCACATGGGCCAGTTAAAAACCAGAATAACATCGGTACAGAGCCCAGAGCAGAGGGATCCAGCAGGTGGGCACAGACACTCAGTCCAGCAGGAGCAAAAACCAGCCCCTGAGTCCCAGGTCTTCTCCTGGCATCCTGGCCCTCCGTGTCCTCTTCTCAGACAGGAGTCTGGACAAGGGAAGGAGCCCTTCTAGTGCCCTAGACAGCCACTTTCTTTCATTTCAGAAGAACATTGTTCTAAAAGGCCCCTCTTTATTTCAAAGATGATTTTACAGAACTGGCCTCAGTTGGGGGGTGTTCCTTACTGGGTTTCTTTTTCCCACTGAGCATTGTTTTATGCCAATGTGTGAACTAGATCACTTTCTTTGCTTTTGTGGCTTGGCCTTCTGTGTTGTTGATTTTCTTCATTCTTTCATTCACAAGGAATATCTGATTAGAAGCAAAACAAATGGAAAATCATGATGGCTTTGCAGAATTGGGTGGTTTGGGGGAGTTATATCTTCTAGGCATTGGACATGAGGACGCAGTGGGAACTGCGGATGCTCGTCCAGGGTTGGAGGTTTTGGTCTGTGATTTAAGTCTTTGCCTCTCTCGCTTGTGTCCGTTGCTCCTCAACCACATGGTAAGTTCATGAAGTCAAAGCCGGCTTCCTCTTCTTTGATCCCCACAGCACCTGCCACCGTGACCTATGAAGACTGACATTTGCAGAGGCTGGGTATACCCTCACACCTGCTGGTTGAGTGAGGGGAAAAAAATAAATGAACACTGGACCCCAGCCAAGAGCTGGTCCAGGCTTTGACATGAAATCTATGTCCCAAGAGGTGTGGCCGAGCAGATCTTTTATTGTGCCCAAAGTGGACTTTGGACAGTTACTCACTTAAAAACCCAAGCATTTGAACCAGAAAATGTGAGGCTGAGAATAAATTGGAAGGCATTGGGAAAAATTCTCAGATGCCCACATGGCCTTGTGAGCGTGTTATCCAGAACCTTGGGCTGAAAGCCCCGCGCATGCTTCGCTTGTGGGCTTGGGCGTGTTGCTTCATTTCTCTGTCCTTCTCTCTCTTCACCTAAAATGGGGATATCGGTAATCCCTTCATGGCCAGTGTAGTGAGGATTACATGAGACTGTGTACAGAAGACTCCGCATGTTGTGTGGACAGGGCATAGTAATTCTGCAACGGAATGAGATGAGCATACCAAAAAAGTCCAAAGGAGGGCATGGAAAGAAAAATTCCTCTCAAATTTAGTATAAAAATATAGTGCAAAAATAGAATAATATAATCATTCTTTGGAACAGGAAAAGTAATTTAAAAATTCAGATGAAAGCATAAATATTGAAGAATGCCAAGAACAATTTCGAAAAGTAATAATAAGGAGGAATTAGCTCTAGGATATAATAGGGTTTAGGTCTAATGGTACTACCGCGGAAAGAAGTCTGATTTTGGCACCAAACTACACAAATATATCACTGGTTCAAAATCGAGAGTCCAAATATAGACCCCAGGGTATGTGAGCACATAATGCATAATGAAGGTGACATTTCAGCTCACTGGGCCGAGTTGTTTATTTACTAAATCACGCCAGCCTAATTGATTCTGCACCTGGATTGAATAAAGTTAGAACTTTTTTGTCCACTGTCTACAATAATAAATTCCACATGGATTAAAAACTTAACGTAACAATCTAAAATTTTTTAAAATTAAATCAAGTGTAGGTGTGGATAATGCCTTATTTGGTAATGTATGGATACCCAGGAGCCATAAGGGAAAAATAGACTGATTTAGTTTTATAAGTATTTGATTTTTCTCTATAAATAATGATACTGCAAACAAAGTTGAAGACAAAGACAATGCTTGAGAGGACAAATGTATAATATATATACTAGATAAAAGAGTCATTTGTAGAGATTTCCTACCAATTGATAAGAAAATGACAAATAGCCCAGTTGGGGATGACAAGAAGAAGAGACTTCTATTTTCAGAAAATGTTTTAGAACAAGTATCCAAAAATATCCCTTTCTCAGTACACAAAGATCTAAAAGTGCTTGAGAGAGTATAAGTAAAATATTTTTTAAAGCATGATTGAGCAGACAGTAATGTCAGGGAAATACCCAGAGGGCAGAAAATCAGAACATGTTAACCAGAGGGTCAGCAAGTGCTGGATTTAGTGTTTGCTCAAAGGCTCCTCAAAAACTGCGATATAGAGCTGTCATATTCACTCTGGGTATGTACCCATAAGAACTGAAATCGGGATCTCAGAATGATATCCACAGTCCCTATTCCCCGTGGCATTATTCACAACAGCTAAGGCATGAAATCAACATATGGTGTCTGTAGGCAGATGAATGAGCAAAGAAAATGTGGTAGACACATACAATGGAATATTATTCAGCCCTGAAAAAGAAGGGAGTTCTGTCATTTATGACAACATGGATGAATCCAGAAGACATTCTGCTAAGTGGAATAAGCCACAGAAAAACAACAACTACACAATACCACTCATATAAGGAATCTTAAAAGGTCAAACTCATAGAAGCAAGTAGCAGAATGATAGGACCTAGGGGCCCGGGAAGAGGGACATGGAGTGCCATTAGTCAAAGGGTGCAAAGTTTCAGTTATCCAAGGTGAGCAAGGCCTAGAGATCTCCCGCATGGCACAATTTCTCTAGTTAACAATATTGCATTATACATTCAAAATTTGGTTAAGAGAGTAGACCTTCTGTTGTGTTCTTATCACACACAAAAAATAATGGTTGATAATAAATAAAGAAGGCAGGAAGAACTTGGGGAGGTGATGGATTATTTCTGGCAGAGACTATGGTGATTTTTTCATGGGTGTATATTTTTTTCTAAACTCATCAAGTTGTATATACATGAATTATGTACAACTTCGGTGTGTCAATTACACCTCAATAAAATGGCTTTAAAATCACATTAAAATGATACTTTAAAAAAATATTTTATTTATTTATTTGACAGATATCACAGGTAGGTAGAGAGGCAGGCAGAGAGAGAGAGAGGAGGAAGCAGGATCCCCACCGAGCAGGAGCCCAACACAGGGCTCAATCCCAGGATCCTAGGATCATGACCTGAACCAAAAGCAGAGGCTTTAACCCACTGAACTACCCAGGTGCCCCCTAAAATGATATTTTTAAAAGATATCTTTTCATCCCTGGTGGGCAGATCCTGAGTTTTAAGAGGACAAGAGATGCCAAAAATAGCCTGGAACCCAGTAAAGAAGTCACATTAGAGACCTCACATGGAGCCAAAACTCCAGAAGGGGATGTGTGAGCCATAATATATCTTCAACATAAGGAGATAGAGAGTTTAAATGGAAAAGAATAAAAAAATGATGCAACATGCAGATTGGAACCCGATGAAAACTGATTCATCAAAGACTGTGTCGGACAAAGTATACTTTACAAGAAGTGCTACTGGAGAGAGGGACCTTATATAGAATAAAAGGGTACACAGACCAGCAAGATATCATGGTTTCAAATCTGCATGTCCCTGAGATCATAACTTTTAAAGCACAACTTGACAGAACTGAAAGAAGGAGACAAATCCACAATCATAGCAGGAGGCTCTAGGATACCTTCCTCAGCTGCTGATAAAACCGTTAGAAAGAAGAAACCTTAAGAATACAGAAGATCTGGAAAGTACCCTTTACAAACTTGACCCAGTTAATACATAGAGAACACTGAAGCTGAGGATGACCAAAGGCACACACTTTTCAACTGTACATGGAATAGGTACCAAAGTTTCACATATGCTGATCAATGTTAAAAGCCTCAAAGCATTCAAAAGCTTGGAAGCATTCAGAGTGCATTCTCTGCTAAGTGTGGAATTGAGCTGGCAGTCAACAACAAAGACAATGAAGAAGCTGGCTGGTGCCTACTAATTAAAGAATAAGTATATTAGAAATAAGACATTCCCTTCTTGGGTATATGAGTCTATTCACTGAGAGACATGTACCAGGATGTTATCAGTCCCACTGTCAGTAAGAGCAAAATACAGGAAGCCGTCCGAGTTCCCACCATTAAGATGGGTAAAATAGACTGTGGACGATCTAAGCACCATAGAATGTTATACGACAATAAGAAAAAACGAACTCTTGCTACATGCAAGCAGGATGAACAAAGCTTGCATCCCGCTGATCATGGAAGGAAGCCAAATCAAGAATGAAGAGGAGAGGAAAACTGTTCTAGACTAGGGGAGATGAAAGAGACATAAGGGTCAAATCCAGTGGGTGGAATCTGATTGGATTCCAAAATTAAAAAAATATATATATAATAGGTTTTGAGGATAACTGGACACTTAGGAGTCTGGACTACAGGTTGGGTGAAATTACTGAATTCATATCGATGTTCTAGGGTGGGTAATACTATGAGGTTGGATAGAAAAGTCTTATTCTTGGGATGTGCATGCTCAAGTGTTTGGAGTGACTACTCCAATGTTTGCAGCTAAGTTTTGAATGGTTTGGTAAAAGGGAATTGTGTGTGTGTACATGTGTGTATATCTGTGTATTTATACCACAGAGGTGGAACCAATGTGACAAAATGTTAACAGTTGGTCAGTCAGTCTAGCTGAAAGGTGCGTAGGTACTCACCATCTTGTTCTTTTATCTTTTCTAGAGGCTTGGATTTATTTTCTGAAGAAAATAAAAGGAAAAATGAGTGTAAGGCATACCAATTACAGAAAATGTGTAAAATAAAACACAAAGAAAGAAAAAGGAAATTGGGAATCCAAATAGACTTTTTATGGTTATAACCCGAAAAGAAATTGCATCAGTAGAGAATACCTTTATTCAATATTCAGTTAGAGGTTTGAACCACACAGTAATAAAAGAAAAAGAAATGAAATAAAGATTGAACAGGAAGAAACAAAATTATCTGCATAGTAAACCCCAAGAGAAGGTACAGATGAATTATGAGAACTAAGAGTTTGGCCAAGATTATTGCATAGAGGATCAATAAGCAAAAATAAAATGCATTTGTATGTCTTAGCATCACTGAGCTAGAAAAAGTCATTTTTAAAAATTCCGTTTATATTAGCTACAAACATGAGGAAACAAAAAATAAATCTAACAACAGCTTTACAAGATCTTTATGTAGTAACTGGTCAGATTTGATTAAAGAGCATTAGAGGAAGCCACCGTAATGGAGAGATAAGCTATGTTCATAAATAGTAAGATTCAACATTATAAATATGTTAATTACCCCCAAATCAATTTTTAAATTCCTTTCAGCTCCAACAAATGTCCAAAAGGTTTTTCATTTTACTTGACAAATAGATTCTAAAAATACATACAAGGAGCAGGAAAAGCCAAGACAATTTCAAAGTTAGTAGAGTTTGCCCTGGCTGGTATTTGGACTTCATGTAGAGCCAATGTAATTAAGATGGCATGGTGTGGGTGCATGGATAGAAACATAGATCAATGGGACAGAACAGCCAACCCAGAAACATATATAGAAGATTTCTATTCCTGCACAAACATGGAAACTTCATACTTGCCAGAGGTCACATTGCAAATCTATATTGAAAAGATGGGCTAGTTGGGGCACCTGGGTGGCTCAGTGGGTTAAAGCCTCTGCGTTCAGCTCAGGTCATGATCCCAGGGTCTTGGAATCAGCCCCAAATCAGGCTCTCCACTCAGCAGGGGGCCTGCTTCTTCCTTTCTCTGCCTGCCACTCTGCCTACTTGTGATCTCTTTCTGTCAAATAAATAAATAAAAATCTAAAAAGAAGAAGGAGAAGAAGAAGAAGATGGGCTAGTCAATGAATCAATTACCTAAATGGAAAAAAGTAAATCAGATCCTCACCTCCCACCAAACACATAAATAAATCCCAGGTGAATTCATGGCTTCAATGTGGCATGGTGGTGGTGGGGGGCAGTTTAAAACTTCTACAATAAAACATAGGAAAATGTCATTATTTCAGAGTAGGAAAGGTTTTCTTCAACAAAACACAAAAAGTACAGCCATGAAGGAAATAATTGACAAATTTGACTTTCTTAACATTAAAAATGTTTGTGCACCAAAAGCCACCATAAATGAAGGTTTAAAAAGATGATCACTAATTGGGAGAGGAAACCTGTCATACAGACAGATGACAGACACGGAATTAGGATCGGGGACATATAAACAACCATGAAGCAAGAAGAAAAAATGAAATATTCAACAGAAAAATGGGCAAAATTCATAAAGAGACATTTCTCAAAGGAAGCATAAGGGGCCCCTACGAAAAGATGATCAGTCTTGTTGGTAATGAAGGAAATACAAATTAAATCGCACTATGACTTTCCAGTTGACTCCCATTAGTAGCCAAAATTAAGACTCGGGTAACATCAAGTGAAGACGAAGATGAAAAGCCACGGAAGCTCCTTCCAGGCTGGAGGATACAGCCCCGACAGACACAATTTCAGGACAGCCAAAGGGGCACATATCTTATGCCATTGCAGATCCTCCACTCTTGGATACATTCTAGAAGAACTCTTGTGCAGGGGGAAGACACACAAGAATGCTCAATTCAGCATTATTTCTTACAGCAAAAATTGGGAAGAACTTCACTGATGTTTCACTTTGTGACCAGGAAGGTGGAGAATCAAGGGCAGGTGAAACGGACACAGTTCTTGCCATCAGGAGGACAGACAAGAGGGGAGGAGATGAGCCTTAACCAAAGGAGAAGAGAAATACGTATGTGTTTCCAGATCGTGACAAGTGCTAGGAAGGAAAACCTTAGGGTGCTATGGGGAAGTCTACAAAGGAATGCAGATCCGGTTTGGGAGATCTGGAAAATTTGCTGAGGGAGGGACGGTAGAGCTGAGATGCAAAGCTTGAGAAGGAATCAGCACAGCAAGGAGCAGGCTCAAGGATCCTAGGGAAGGGGAAGGAGGAAGCACCCTGGAAATGGTGGGGGGAAGGAGAGGCAGAGATTCAGCCTGGAAAAGGGCAGGGCCATGAGGGAGAGGAGAGACCCAGAAGAAGACCATGCAAGGTCTCCTGGGACATGTAAAGATCTTTAGCCTAAAAGCAAGAACAAAACAAACAAAAACAAAAACAAAAAAAACCAACAAAAAAAAAACCCCAAATAGGCTTAAGTGGGTACGAGAAGAATAAATGAGAGAAGATGGGATTGGGAGGGAGACAAACCATAAGTGACTCTTAATCTCACAAAACAAACTGAGGGTTGCTGGGGGGAGGGGGTTTGGGAGAAGGGGGTGGTATTGTGGACATTGGGGAGGGTATGTGTTTTGGTGAGTGCTGTGAGGTGTGTAAACCTGGTGATTCACAGACCTGTACCCCTGGGGATAAAAATATATGTTTATAAAAAATAAAAAATTATATTAAAAAAAAAACCAAACATTAAATCATTCTGAAATAATCAGATTTGCATCTTTCAAAGTTCTTTCCTATAACAATACCAAGTGCTAGCCAGGATGCAGAGCTCCTGGAACCCTCCTCCATTGATGGTGGGAATGCAAAATGGTGCAGCCGCTCTGGAAAATAGCGGGGCGGCTTCCTGTCAAGTTCAACATACACTTGCCATGTGATCATAGAGAAATGAGAGCTTGTGTTCGCACAAAAACATGAACGTTTTAGCTGTAATGGCTAAGAACTGGTAACAATTCAAAAGCCCTTCAACAGACGAACGGACAGTGTGGTACACACACACACTACAAAAAAAAGCAAAATTCGCACCGCTGGTGTAGTGGTATCATGCAAGATTCCCCAAAAAAAAAAGCAAAATTAGAGGCACAAAGGACAGCTGAATGTGATGACACGGGCTCATCTCCAGTGTACTCTGCTGAGAGAAAGAAGCCAGATGCACAGGACTTCATTCTGAGTGATTCCATTCATATAACATCCCGGGGAAGGCAAAACTGTAGGGACTGCAAATAGATCAGGGCTGGGGGAGGGGTTGATTAATTACAAGGGAGACATTTTGGGGTGATGGCGATTTTTTTTTCCCCAAGGTCTGACCCTGAGATCAAGATCTAAGCTAGGTTGGACGCTAAATCCAGTGAGCCACAAGGCACCCTGGTGGGGGTGTTCCTAACCTTGATTGTGGTCTTGGCCACACAATTTTATGCCTTCATCAAAACATGTAGATAGAAGTGGACATGAAAGGGGGGAATTTTGAGTTTTTTGGTATGTAATTATGCCTCAGTAAGAAAGAAGAAAGGAAGGGAGGGAGGGAATGAGGAAAGGAAGGGAAAAAATGAAGAGAAAGAAAGAACCCCACTCCGGCCTGCCCATGGGGAAGTGATTAGGGACTTCTGTTCAGCCTGGTAGACTGAATCTAAGGGGAGCAAGTCAGAGGAGCTGGTGAGGGAAAAGAGAGGGGAGGGAAATGCCCCCCAGGAGGCCTCGCTTTAGGCTCATTAACCAGCCCCACAGGCATCAGGGGTGTGGGCCTGGTGACCAAGGGGTGTTTATAGGCTGCAGGGAAACTTGTTATTTTATGGCTGGGGGTGCAGGCAGGAAATTGGGGTTTTATGGTTCACTAAGCAGCAATAGCGATTAATCGCGGAGACTCCATGGCCTTTCATGGGTCCAAAGCACTATACACACATTAAGTAAGAAAGTCATGTGTTCCATCTCCACCTAGAGGAGACTTCTGCCAAGAACTGCAAACCTAAGCCTTCCTCCTGCCAGTGGGAGCCAGAAGGCTCAAGTCAGTGTAGTGAGGTTCGGCTCATTTTTGTTTTCCAAAGAAACAAAGATTTAGCACTTCTTTTGCTTAGAAAAAAAAAGAAAGACAAACCTGATCCCTCCAAAGTGTTCAAATAAAGGGATGAATCATTACAATATTAATTGCTTACATTTTATAGCATTTTACGGTTTTTAACAGGATCTTCCCATTCGGCCTCTCACTTGGCTTTCATCTGTATCCTTGAGGGATGCAGCAGTCATCATCTTCTTTATACAGAGGAGGAGACTGAGTTTTAAAAGGTGGAGGGATTTGCCAAAGGTCAGTAGGTAGTTGGTTAGTTTTGTTATTTGTTATCTTGCTATATGCCTTTGGTTGCAAGTAACAGAATTTTTTTTTTTTTCACACTGGATAAGACAAGGAAAAGAAAATGTAGAGGCTCATGCCATCAAATACTGGGCTCCCTTCAGACATAGCCGAATGCGGGATTGGTGTTTTTCTCCATCTCTGGATTCATCCTTCCCCTGCGGGCACGTATCCCTGGAGGACTTCCTGTACATGGTGGTGTCTGTAGACATCTGCCTTACAGTCTGTCTGTAGAGATCTGCACTACAGTTATAGCTATCTATCCTAGGATAAGGAGCTTCTTTTCCCCTTGGGTCCCAATGGAAGCCCCAGAACCAAGTCTCATTGAACCCATCACTGTGGCTGGGGGTGGAATAAGCTGACAGCCCAGGTCTGGGCTGTAGCCACTCATGAGATTGGTGAGTTCTCCAATCTAGCATTCTGGACCCTCCCAGTGGAAAGACTAGCTCCTTGACCCATGACAGTTGAGACCAGGGTTACCAGCCAATAAATTATGTATATAGCTATAAACATTGGGGTAGAGATGTCCCTTCTTTTCACGACATCTGTATCTTTGGGGTAAATACCCAGGAGTGCAATTGCAGCAATGGCCACGGTTGTCAAACTATGGAAAGAACCAAGATGCCCTTCAACGGACGAATGGATAAGGAAGATGTGGTCCATATACACTATGGAGTATTATGCATCCATCAGAAAGGATGAATACCCAAGTTTTGTAGCAACATGGACGGGACTGGAAGAGATTATGCTGAGTGAAATAAGTCAAGCAGAGAGAGTCAATTATCATATGGTTTCACTTCTTTGTGGAGCATAACAAATAGCATGGAGAACATGGGGAGTTAGAGAGGAGAAGGGAGTTGGGGTAAATTGGAAGGGGAGGTGAATCATGAGAGACTATGGACTCTGAAAAACAATCTGAGGGGTTTGAAGTGGCGGGGGTGTGGAAGGTTGGGGTACCAGGTGGTGGGTATTATAGAGGGCACGGATTGCATGGAGCACTGGGTGTGGTGAAAAAATAATAAATACTGTTTTTCTGAAAATAAATAAATTGAAAAAAAATTATGTATATAGCTCCCCATCAGCTTTTTATTGCTTCATCTTAAAAAAAAAATGAGTAAACCCTCAGGAAAGAAGAGAAAAATCTGTAACAAGGGGGGAAAAAGTGTAAAATCAGTGGTAAAACTGACTCTAAAGGAAGTGGAGCTCATTCAGGGGATGGGTGGTTCTCAAAACTTCTGCAGAAAGCTTTGAGAATATGTTACAACCAGGAAAACCAAGAACTGCTGTGAAGATGGAATAACAAAGAGCATTCGAAAGGTGAGAGGAGAACTGCCAAAATTAAAAATTCAATGACAGGTTTGAAATACAAAGTCAAGAAAATCTTCCAGAAGATAGAACAACAACAACAACAACAATAAAACAATAGAGATGGAAAATATGAGAAAATTAACAGACACGAAAGGTTGATCAAGGAGCTCAAACATCTGACTGGCCCAAGTTCCAGAAAGAAAGTTGGAAAAGTGAAGGGCACAAAAGCAATCCCCAGGGCTAAGATAACAACTCTTTACATTGAGATTGAGATTAGCATCCACAGAATGCCCAACGAGTGAGTGGAAAAAGACCGATACATGTCACGGTGAAATTCCCAAGCACCACGTATAAAGAGTAGATCCTGAAAACTTCTAGAGAGAAACAAACACACAAAAAGTTGCTATCAGTGGAATGGAATTCAGGCTGGCACCAAAAGATGCAATTAGAACACTAGAGAAAAATGGAGCAAGCCTTTCAAATGGTGAGAGAACATGACTTTCAACTGGGAATTCCATGCCCAAGTGGTCAAGAGAGTTTAATCAAGTCTGAAGGAAGGAGAAAAGTCATTTTCAGATTTACCAGAACTCAGACCATTGTCTGCCACACACGGATTTTTCTGAGGCAGTTACTTGAGGATGTGCTCCAGCAAATCAAGTCCTCTTTCTTGGTCTTGAGAAAGGCAGAAACTTGGTGCCTGACCCATGAGAATAATGAGAGGAAGTTCCAAGATTGCAGAGATATCAGGAGGCCAGGAGAATAATTAATTTGGTTGGGAAGAAGGAGACAGAAGATCCCAAGAGGAATATACCTGTAAAAACAGGGATTGGAGAAGTTCTATATATCCTGAGACTTTGGTACCACGTAAAAGGATATTACAAGAAATCAATATACAGTAGTAAGGCAATGAACCATACAAAAACTTTAGGAATATAAACCCCTGAAAAGTTCATTAAGAAATACAGGAAAACAAGCTCAGAGCCAGACTGCCAAAACTTGTGAAATCCAGTTCTAGAACTTACCAGCTGTATGGTCCTATATAAACTCTTTGTGCCTCAACTTACCTATCTGTATAATGGGAATGACATTAATGCATCATAGGATTGTTGCAAAACTTACATGGGTTAATATATGTAAAGTGATTATTGCAGTGTCTGTTCCATAGTAAGAGCTCAGTAAATCTTAGCCATTAGCCATTATTATTATAGGCTTTTCTGAAAAAATCCCTTTGTGGATAAAAACCAACCAATCAAAACAAAAGAAAACAAAACAAAACTAATCCCACAGAATCAGAAAAACTGCAGTCTTTGTGGTGTCCATTTAGAGGAACAAAGATACTGGTTAAGGTCACGTTAATTACCTTAACAAGCACAACCAAAATATATAGGGGCTCAAACATGATGCACGTTTATTTCTGGATCATATAAATTCCAAAATCGTTGTTTCCTGGTTGGCAGGCGGCTCTCCTCTGATTGCTGAGTCAGGGCTCCAGGTGTCTGTCATCCTGGGGCCCCGCAGTATTCGGGGGTGCTGGGTTTTCCTGCAACCAAGCAGCGGGACGGGAAAGAGCACAGAGCATCACAGACTGAGGTTTTCACCGGCCAGGCCAGCAAGGGGCACACAGCTCCCCAGCCTGTGGGGCCATTGTCTAGAGCGCAGGCGCGGGTGATCACAGAGGACGCTGGGGACTGTAGTCCGGCGGGAACAAAGGGTGAACAATTCCGTGAACAGCTTGTCACAAAAGGTGGTGTCAGAACACAATGTCAATGCTGTAAACTTGGACGGAGAGAATAAGAATAGTATTCAGAGGCTAGGAAGGAAGGTGGAAACATCAAGGGTGCTTAATTCCCTCCTCTGAGCAGGGCATCGATCTACGCGGCTTCAAATTAAAAACGTGTGGTTTAAAAAGAAAACAACTAATGACTGCAGTCTTCTGGTTTTTCCACACTCCATTTTTGCACCTTCAAAGAATCCTTTAAATTAATCTCTTACAGAGAAGAGCATTTGTCTGAAGTTCAGACAGCAGGTAGCCTAACCTCCGTTTCCTTTTCTTCTGATCAATAAAATGAAATTTAGTTCTTTGCAGTCAATGAGTGCGTGTCTTGATGTCCACGCTTATATGGCACTTCCCAAAGCCCGGAAGTCCCGGCTCAGACCTGCACCCCAAAAAAGCCTGAGTGAGATCCCCTTAGCGACGTGGCAGTCCCTTAGTTCTGGCCCTGCTTAGCCTCTCCATCAGCCACAGCACTGTGGACTGGTCAGGAGGGTCATGAAGGTGCGGTTTCCAAGGACAGCACCCCTCCTTCCTGCCTTGCACCCTTCCCATGTGCTGGGGTTTACTGCCCTGTGGGAAGGAACAGTGAATGTTCTCCCCCAACAGGGAGAAGTTGGGCTGGGAGGACTCAGGCTCTCTGCCGGCTTGGATCCAAGAAAGGGATGCAGGGCCAGAGTTAGGGGGTTGCTAGAACTTGCTGATGTTGATTCTTTTCGTCTTAGAATTGTGGAAATGCTGGGAAGTAACACTTCCCAGGACAGGTAGTAATCACTATCCTGAAAAAAGAAAAAAGAAAGAAAGAAAAGAGAAAGAGGGATGTGCTAGAGTCAGCAGAGTCCAGATGATTTGCCCTAAATGCTTTGCAAAGTCAGCCTAACACGAATCTTCCACTTAATATCCAGTCCCCAGAAAGACCCAGCCTCCGAGGGCTCACCCTCACGCACCCCTTCACCCCTCACCCAGCCTGGGGATCCTCTCTCTTGAGTTTGGAGGTTCCTCAGGCAGGGAAACAGCGTTGGTGTCGGGATCCAGCAGTGAACACAAGAAGCCGTCCCAGGCGGAGTGGGGCTTAGATTCTAACCCAGTCAGGGTTCCTCACCTTTGGCCCTTCTGACGCGTTGGGCACATACCCTTGGTTGGCGAGTGGGGGCTGTCCCGCGCTTTGTGGGATGCTCATCTCCATCTCCCTCTACCAGTTAGATGCCAATAACAACTCCCCTTCTCCCAACTGTGACCACTAAAAAAAAGTCTCCAGCCACCACCAAATGTCTCCCAAAGGGCAAAATTATTTCCAGCGGAGAAACGGTAAATTGGGAAGAAACACACACACACACACACACACACACACTCTCTCTCTCTCTCCCCTAACAATACTTTGAGCATGAGGCTCACCAAGCCAAGGACAGCCTAATGTATTCCTTATGACATGACAACCCCAGTATTAACCATCCTCCCCCCATTTTACACATGAGAAGACTGAGGCAGAAGGACATTGGAAGTAACAAGCCACAGATCCGAAGTGGAACAGCTGAGATTTGAACCCCGGCAGTCTGACTCCATGCTGGTCTCGAGATCTCCATTGCGCTCTGTAAACAGCGTTGGGTTTGGGTTTGCCTGAGCTGCAGCCCGCAGGACGCCAAGAAGCAATAAGGACCTCATGGGTAGGAAAGCAGGGGAGGGTGGTCGTGAGAGGTTTGCAATTCAAAGGTGAGCTCTGGAAATCAAGGGCCTGGGCCGGCCCTGAAAGAAGCCCTAGAAGAAACTCGGGGCCAACTTTTCTTTCTCCTGCTGGGGCAATTCCTAACACTGCTTTTCAGGGCTAATAAAAGTCTATGGGTGTGCGAGAATGCAAAATCACATTACTTTTTTGCGGTAAAACTATAAAGGCGTCCATAAAAACGTATGTTTACTGCTAGTCCTTCAGGTTCTTCAGGCCCATACTAGGTAAGGGGGCAGAGTTGGAGAAATGTTGATTCATAGTAATAATGACAACAGTCATTAACAGATAGCGAGCCCCTTTGCATGCAGTGACTGCCCTTTACTTGTGTTAAATCATTTAATCCTTGCAAGAGCCCATTAAATACGAGCAGGGTTTTTGTCTATCAATTATACCTCATTACGGTGTCAAAATGAGGATTAAGCAATTGTTCAGTGCCCAACAGATGCGTATGTCTCATGATGGAATAATTGTAGTTATCTAATTATAAAATAAAATACTATGTTTCTTATTTAAAAAAAAAAAAAAGCCCCAGGGTGCCTGGGTGACTCAGTGGGTTAAAGCCTCTGCCTTTAGCTCAGGTCATGATCCCAGGGTCCTGGGATCTGAGCCCCACATCAGGCTCTCTGCTCAGCAAGGGGCCTGTCTCCCCCTCTCTCTGTGCCTTCCTCTCTGCCTACTTGTGATTTCTGTCTGTCAAATAAATAAATAAAATCTTTTTAAAAAAAAAAGCCCCATGGGGTTGATTAAGGCAAGTGGGGACTCAGATAGGGGAAGTAACTTTGCCTGAGGTCTTACAGTGAGACTGACCCACAGGGACAGGGCTTGTTCAAGCTCTGAGTTCAGCAGGTGGCTATGGATGGAAAGCGTGGTGAGCTGCCCGGAACTGAGCCAAGGGCACTGGTAGCAGCAGGCAGTGGGGGGGAAGGTGAATCTGGTCCTTGATTCTCTCCTGCACCCAGGTGACTTTCCTTAGGGGCGGTCGAAAAAGGCTGGAGAGAGAGGCTGGCAGCTCCAGCCGTGGTATGCAAAGTTGTAATTAGAGAGTTGGTGACATGCAGGGAGACAATGAAATGAACTCAAGGCCCTGAGCTGGCCCTGAGGCACAGACAAGGTAGTGAAGTTTCTCCAGTTAGAGTCCCTGGACTCCCCACACTGGGGTCACCTGAGTCTGTTGGCAAATACACAGTTCCCATGTGAATTTAAATAACAAAAGACTCTTCACTTACTTATGAAAATAAAAAATATAACAGAATCGTGGGCTTTTATTTTGTTCCCACTATATATATGGAAGAAGAAGAAAGCCCTACAGTCCTGTCCTGATTTGACAGGGCATCTTTTTTAAGATTTTATTTATTTATTTGAGAGAGAGAGAGCGGGAGACAGTGAGAGCAAGAACATAAGCAGAGGGAGTAGAGAGGGAGAAGCAGGCTTCCGGCCGAGCAGAGAGCCCGATGCAGGGCTTGATCCCATGCTTCATGACTGAGCTACCCAGGCGCCCCTTGACAGAGCATCTTCTGAGTCTTAATGCTCTTGGCAACTACAGAGATGTCCAGTGCAACATTATCACCAGAGAAATGCCTGGAATCTAATTGCCAGTTTCTCCCTCAAAGGTTCTTTCCAAAGGACATGGTGGCAATCTTGGAAGTCTCATGGCCTCTCCATGTACTTGGCCTTCCCAGCATTTGGAAGCTCATGAACCAGTGAGTGTTCCGAGAGGCGCCGGCTGAAGAGGGGAGGGTTAGTCCTGGGTTTCAGTGCTTCTCTTCTGGGCCTTCTGTTCTGCAGCACATCATCACCAAGGCCAGCCTGCTTCAAAGGTGAGGGAAACGGACTCCACTTCTCCGTGCGAGGGTGGCACACATTTACCCATTTCTGGGGAAGCAAGGGATTGATGGTCGTCTTTGGAGATTACCAGCCGCATCCCACCAGTCTCTGCGTTGCATAGAAACCAAGATGGACAGTCTCACGAACGATCTCCATTTTACCTCGTATCAAATGAGATTATTTGCCAAAGAAAGATCTTGCCCCCGCTGTAGCTATGGAGAAGAGGGAACATCACCTTCATGGGTTTCTGAGATACTTTTGCTCATTATGAACCCTTCAGACTCGGAGGGTGAGACCTGGGATGTAAACAGGGTTACAAGCAATCAGTGAGTTACTCTCACCTCCAGCACAGAACTGGAGCAAAGGAGGATTTTACTTATGAGCAGTTTGGGAGATGCGGATCTCACTGCTCATCCAGACCAGGCTCCTCGGGGACCCGGGATCAGCCTCTCTCCAGGTGGGGCCCAGAAACGGACATTATGTAATTTTTATCCAGGCGTTAATTCTTCTTCTGCCAGTTAGAGCCACTTCCAAGCCTGTTGTCGAACATAAAGGGTGATGATGATATTGATCACAATAAATACCTTGTCGATTACTTAGCGCTTTGCCATCTACAAAGCCCTTTTCACTGATTATTCTACTCTGTTTTCACAATAATTCCCGAACCTCCTCCGGCCTCTTTGTTCTGTGGCTCCAGATTGACCCTGGCTTTGTCTACAGAGCTTCTCAAGTTCACCAACCTGATTTTGTTTCTGAGATTTCTTCTCCAAACGTGACATTAAATCTTTTCCAAAAACCTCCCTCATTCCTCCTGCTTTTCCTTGAAGCACACCACAATTGAAGTGAGGGGAAAGAGATCATCCCTGATGAGAAGCCACCCCACCCCCTTGGGCTCTTCACTGGCCATCCAAGAAAAACCGGTGAGAATTTTGGTGGGAGGCTAATAGAGAGACCCCTGCTCGTGTAGTCAGAAAGCCCGTGAACCCGGCCCAGGTTAGCTACAACAGGTGTGGTCCGGGCAAGGTCCACCTCCTCTCTGGACTGTGGGGTTCCCAACTGTAAATTGAGGGTGTCCACTATTATCGGTGTCTTTATAAGTGCTTTGGAATGACCTTGAAGTTTCTATGGGGGCCTGGCCATGAGGGGCCCCAGGTGATTTCTCCTGCCTGTCCACCTGCACTGCTTGTCTTTTGTGTACAAGTTGAAGTTCCACATAAAACTAGGGGGAAGGGGAGGGATGTTTTTCAACAAAGGCAGTAACCAGTGTTTCTTCCAGACCACATGACCTCTAGTTTCACTGCCTGTCCTCACATTTCAATATAATGCCAAGAATTTCCAACCGTCCAGCTTTAAGCCCGGGCCAGACATGTGTCATTATTATTAGTTCATTCTCTCCGTTTACAGATGTCATGTCAGTGAGCCTCACGAAGACAAAGTGCTCTGCCCGAGGCCACCCAGCTGGATCCAGGGGGTAGAAACCAGGTTCCCTCAGGGCAGACCGGTGCCACGGCCGTCTGTCTCAACCACTACCCAGCACTACTGTCCAGCTAATATGGCCACTCATCTGTCATAACAGAGACCAGGGCATGTGGGGGTCCTGGTCCTCCCACTCTCCCCAGCCCTGGAGCAGTTTACATAGTGCCAGGGGTTTCCAGGCCCCACCTTGGGTGGGACTAGGGGTGGAGGGAGATGACAGGAACTGGCAAAGGACATGTACATGGGGGTACAGCATAAGCCTCGGGGCTTGCTTGGGTCAAGGCCCCCTGTGGGGGGGCTTGGGACAGGGGCAGGGTTCCTGTGGGACAGGGGCAGGGCTCCTGTCTGTCCACTCAACAAACTTCTTGAGGCGCTAATATGTGCCAGGCACTGTTCTAGGCCTGGGGAATATCAAAGGATGACACAGATCCATGTCCCTGGGAGACTCAGGCCATCAACAAGACAAACGACAAACAAGGAAGCTTATATGGAGTATTAAATAATGTGGAAAGTAAGGCAGAAAGGGGAATAGGGAGGAATGAGACAAAGGGCAGAGCTGCCCTTCTAGATAAGGTGGGCAGAGAAGGCCTCTTAGGGAAGGTGAAGTAAAAACCTGGAGGGGAAGGTCCATTTCCCCAGACCTCCTCTAGGTGGCAGCATCCTCCCGATCGTCGGGCAGCATACGGCAGACCTCCGCCCAGCCCTGCCGGAGGATCCCCAGCGAAGCTTGCTTAAGTGGGACACCATACACCGTGGGAACCAGGGCTGCTCCCCGTAGCCCATCTGCAAATTCTGATTAAAATGGGGAATCCTAGCAAACAATGCCCTGGGATGTGACTATGTTATTTCTTGATCTGGGTGCTAGATAGACAGGTGTGTTCATTTTGTAAAAATCCACTAAGTTATGATCTGTGGGGGTGCCTGGGTGGCCCAGTCCCTTAAGCGACTGACTTCGGAGCAGGTCATAATTCTGGATCCTGGAATCCAACCGGGCATTGGGCTGCCTGCTCAGCGGGGAGTCTGCTTGTCCCTCTCTCCCGGCCCTCTCCCAACTCAGGCATGTGTGTGTGATCTCTCTCAAATAAATAAAATTGTTAAAAAAAAAAAAAAGTTATGATCTATGTATCTCTGCCCTTGAGTTACACTTCAATAAAAAGTTAAGTGTGACATATATACCCTACGCATTTTCTTTTTATCCAGATCGTAGGTTTTTCGTTATTTTTGCACACCTCTTGCTGATTAGAGAGCTCTGTGCCATCTTTCTTAAGGATTATTAGATACATTAGAACAGATAACATGTCCAGAGCCATTCCTGAGAGGTAGGAAGCTCTTTGTAAATGTTAACACCATTTCCTGTTGTACACGCTGAGATGCATGGTCTGTGATATCCAGTCTTGCCTTCTTTACAGTGGAGAAAGAACTTAGAAAAACTTGCCCAGTGACCTAATGGCAAAATCCTAGACTTTAATGATTTTTCCCAACCTTTTCCAGATAACTTGCCCATACCTATTTCAATAGAAGTTCTAAGGGAACTTACCTTTATGGGTTTTTCTAAAGTACTCACCTTAGTTTTCATAGAACTAACTCTCCTTCATACTTTGATATCATTAGATGACATATTAATTAAAGTATCTCATTCAATAAGGAGATCAACTGGCATAAAAAAAAATTTGGAGACGGGGACACCTGAGTGTTGCAGTCTATTAAGTGTCTGACTTAGTTTTGGTTCAAGTCATGATCTCAGGGTCATGAGATCAAGCCCCACCTTGGTTCTGTGCTCAACAAAGAGTCTGCTTGAGATCTCTCCCCCCATCCTTCCCATCTCTCTCTCTCTCTCTCTCTCTCTCTCTTTTTCTCAAATAAATAAATAAATCTTTAGAAAAACAGATTTGATATAAGCCCATCTAACACTAAATGAGTGTACAACTCAGTTGGAAGGGGAGAGAAGACTGAGGTCAAGGAGAGAGGCTTCCTCCAGCAACAAGAGCTTCAGAAGGGGTGGAGAGAGCCTTGGCCAGTGGGGAAAGTTGGTTGAGTGGTTGAGTTAGAGAGCTATCTTGTACCCTTCTCAAGTGTTGCAATCCCCAAGATTGATTCTTTTTTTTTTTTTTAAGATTTTATTTATTTATTTGAGAGGGATATATATAGAGAGAAGCAAAGAAAGAACAAGAGTGTAAAAGCAGAGGGAGGGAGAAGCAGACTCCCCTCTGAACAGGGAGCCCCAGGCAGTGCCCAGGACCCCAGGATCATAAGCTGAGCAGAAGGCAGACGCTTAACCAACTGAGCCACCCAGGCATCACCCCCCCGACCCTGGATTAATTTTTTTTTAAGATTTTATTTATTTATTTATTTGACAGAGAGAGACACAGCGAGAGAGAGAACACAAGCAGGGGTAGTGGGAGAGGAAAAAGCAGGCTTCCTGCTGAGCAGGGAGCCCCATGCGGGGCTTAATCCTAGGATCATGACCTGAGCCAAAGGCAGCCACCCAACAACTGAGCCACCCAGCCTCCCCCTACACCCCATTGTGAATTGTGAAGAACTGTGATTCTTACACAATACCAATAAGTGGGTGCATCCGCCGAGTATTACTGGAAGTACTTAGTCAGGCAGGCTGCCTTGGGGATCTGGGAATAATCATCACAGCCATTGCCTGTGTACCAGGCCCTGTGCGAGGTGCCTCACGTACCCTGACAGTAACCTTGAGAGGGCTAGATATCATTTAGTCTTTGAATCTGGTAATCTTGATGTGTAACGAACATTTAAAAAACCCCAATTTTAACTTATTTTATAATCCTGTGGTTGGCACTACTTGGGGTCTCAAGTGGGTCATTCTAGATTCAGTTGGTCTCGGTCATGCATCTTTGATGAGCTCTGCTCTTGGGAATTGGCCAGCGGCAGGCTGGGGCGACTGAGACACTGGGGCCACTCCCTGGGTCTCTCACCCTCCAGCAGACTAGCCTGAGCTTCTCCACACAGGGGCTGGGCAGGGTCCCATGAAAGAGACAGGAAACCTCCGAGGTCTCTGCGAGGCAAGACTTAGACATGGCACCATGTCATTTCCACTATCGTCTCTCAGCCAGATCAACCCACGAGGCTAGTCCAGATTAAGGAGTGAAGCAGTAGACCACCACCTTTTTGCAAAGTTGTACTGCAAAGGGGTATGCACCCAGGCGCAGGAATAATTGCGGCCACGTTGCCAACAGTATTCCTTAGTCTTTATACATGAAGAAAAGAAGACTTGAGCAGGTTAAGCTACTCATCTACCTAGGGTCTCTCAGCTCATAAGTGAAAGAACTAGAACAACATGTGCGCTCTTCCACTAGGCTAAGTGGCTTAATTAAGAAATTAAAGGATGCAAATGATCTTTTCAATTCTTAAATTAACATTGGTTGAGCATCCTCTATTATACAGCACTAAGTAAAGGTGATCATCCTCATTTGACAGGTCAGGAAATTAAGGCTCAAAACAATTAAGGTTATGGGGCGCCTGGGTGGCTCAGTGGGTTAGGTCTCTGCCTTCGGCTCAGGTCATGATCCCAGGGGCCTGGGATCGAGTCCCGAATTGGGCTCTCTGCTCAGCAGGGAGCCTGCTTCTCCTCATCTCTCTCTCTGTCTGTCTCTCTGCCTATTTGTGATCTCTCTCTCTGTCAAATAAATAAATAAAATCTTAAAAAAAAAACAATTAAGGTTATTCATCAATGGATTATGAAGCCTAGTGCACGTAAGGACAAGGGATTGGAACCTTTTCCTTCTGATTACAGATCCATTCTTCTTTCAGTCACACAAAGAAATATTCATCTGGGGCCCATGAACTTCTAGAAGATGTCACGTGGTCCTTGAACAAGCTAAGCTTCCATACAAAATTTCAAAAATACTGCATTCAAGCATTTTTCTTTATTATTATTATTTTTTAAGATTTTATTTATTTATTTATTTAGACAGACAGAGATCACAAGTAGGCAGAGAGGCAGGCAGAGAGAGAAGGGGAAGCAGGCTCCCCTCTGAGCAGAGAGCCCGATGCGGGGCTCGATCCCAGGACCCTGAGACTGTGACCTGAGCTAAAGGCAGAGGCTTTAACCCACTGAGCCACCCAGGAGCCCCTATTATTTTTTTTAAGGAGGAAGAGTGGAAGCAGTGGCAGTGGGGGGAAGAGCAGAGGGGAAGGGGAGCAGAGGGAGAAGGAGAGGGAGAGAGAGAATCTCAAGCAGTTTCCACACCCAGTGGGGAGTACCACCCAGGGCTAGATCTTACAACCCTGAGATCCTGACCTGAGCAGAAACCAAGAGTCGGACACACAACAAACTGAACCATCCAGGTGCCAATCAAGCATTTTCCTGAAAAAGGAAAAGAAATAGTTCTCATTAGATTCTCAGAGGGATCTATGTCCCCCCCCCCCCACTAAGTTAAGTACTGCATAAATGCTGTATTTCCTCCCAACCAGACAGGCAAAGCCCTTTAGTCCCATAAGCTTTGCCTATTCTAGAATCGTGGAGAGAAAGGGAGCCTTTAGGTTAAGTCCAAGAAAGATCGGGTAGGATTGAGACGCCCTGAGAATTGGAATGCGTCACTTCATCTTGTAATGAGATGGTATCAGGGGTGTGAACGCACACTGGGTTGTTGGAAATGACCTGTTGGGCAGGTGGTCACCAGTAGTGGTCAGTAAGGGTACTGCCATTTGCTCTAGAATATTTTTCTACCTTCTACTGACTTGGAATTCTGTATCAGGGGATCCCAGACCTAACTCCTTTCTCTCTTTTGCCTTAAGAAGTGGCCCCAGAATTGCTCAGAGCCAGAGCAGGAGTCCTGAGGGTGCGCTCCACTCCTGAGCCTCAACGGAGCTCTTCACCTTCTCGCTCAGCTGCCAGCCTTTAACAGGTCCCAGGGCTGGGGAGCCCCCAGTTAGCAGCGATCTAGCATGGAGAACCACAGTCATCAAATTGAGGGTGTAACCACACAGAGCTTAAAAGTGGGACCAGTAGAGAAAGGGACTTGCCTTCCATACTGCCCTCTCCTCACGCCATCAACAACTTCTACCCATTGCATGATGACGCATGTCCTAGAGAAGCTTAGCATCCCTCTCCTGGGTGCCTGTTCTGGCAATTTCTCTGGCCCACGTGCATCCACTTGGTTCCTCTTCCATCTGTTCTCAATACTTCAGCTAGAGGGATCTTTTCAAAACACGGATCTGATCATATCATGCTCCTCTACCTAAAAACACTCAGTAGCCTTCCAGTATGGTCTACCAGCCCTGATGTCTGGCCCCTGCCTCTGCCTTCAGGCTCATCTCTCAGACTTTATCCCAGCTCTGCACTGGAGCTGGCTCCTAGCACTCCCAGAGCCAACTGGGAAATATTCAGGAATGTGGTGGTAGCTGGAAATTCACTGTAGTGGGGTTATTTACATCAGAGAAACCAACAAATGCTGAAAATAAACATTTCCCCCAGAGAGCTGGTTGACCAGCACACTGCGGCCCCACGCCACTGTGGGATTCCACCATGGGGTCCTTGCACAGCCTGCTTCTCTCCCTGGAACATGCCTCCCTCTTTGCTGAGTTAACTTGACTCTTTTAAACCTCAGTCCCATTGATACTTCCTTTGGGAAGGCTTCCTTTGGGAAGAACCCGTCAAATGTCAACCTCAAACCTGTCCCTCTGAGCTCGTATCACAGCTGCAATTCCACATGTGTTTGTGTGATGAATGATTTCCCTCACTATCATTGCCCCATCGGCCAGCACAAGACCTGGTACATGGTAGAAACTCAAAACATTTGTTAGATTAATGAAAAAGTTACAGAAACAGGCACTAGACAGGAATCTAAAGCTTTGGGATATGGGGGAGGGACTACCATTACTCCGGTTTCCTTCCCATCCAGAATCTTCTGTTGTTGGCTTTGTCGTGTCACCAAATCCTGGCCAGTGCGGTAGGGTGAGAACCATATATACTGTTTCCAGCCATGGCCTCCGAAATGGCACGAGTGGTCTTCAGGGCTCTCTTTTCTCTATCGGAATGGCAGTAGGAAGCAGGAGCCCAGCCTGAGTCACTGATTGGAGACACCTGAACTTCCTTGAACTATGATAGATCGAGCTGTACTTTTATTGTGCTAATCCCTGAGGTTCGGGGGTTACTTCTAACTGTTGCGGGACTGCCTCTACCCTGACCTAAAAGACCTCAGCGTTGTCATGAACTCCTTCTGCCCTTTGGTAAGCCACAAGCTCTCTGGGCCTCAGTTTTCCTAGTGGTTAAATGAAAGGATCACACAAGATGCTGTCTGATATGTTTCCAGTGTTAAAAATTTGCTGATTCTGCTTGCTTATTTTCCTCCCTCCTGTCTAGTACTATATGTGGGTATGACAAACGTTTGTAGATAAGAGAACCTCCTATATTTGAAATCCTTTCCCCCAGATAAAAGCATTTTAATACCTTAGAAATTCTGAGTGGATGCTCAGAATATTTAATCATCCAACGAGTGAAATATTGGTCCAAATAACGATGGTGACATTTTATCCGGAGGCTAGGAAACCTTCTGAGATCTACCTCTCAGCCTTCAGAAGCTCCCCCAATTATCTTGTTCAGTTCTTGGCAGTCTGGGGGCCCCAGGAATTCTAACCATTGGCAGGCCTCCTCCTTAGACTGTCCCAAATGCTCCACTCGGCTGACTCGGTCATCCCTCTTTCTCAATAGAGATGGTCCCATTTTTTCAAAGGAATCCACTCACGCCTTTCCTTAGAAAGTTGTCATGAAAGGCTACTGCCTGGATATCAGTAGCCGAGAAGCCGGAGTTGCAATGTTTGATGAGAGGGAGCACAGGAGACACAGAGTTCTGGTAACTGGGTTTCAAATCTCCTGAGGTCTATCCTAGCCCTGCCCTCGGTTCATTCTGTGTGAAAAAGGTGAAAGACAAGCCGTTTGTCTTGGGCTGGGGTCCCTCTTCCTGGTAAAAATGAAGGTCACTGCAGTTGCTGTCATTCCAGTAACCATGGTAACAAGGAACCACATGACAGGTGTATGATCTCCATCAGACAATGTCTAGAATTAAGTGCTCATCGTCTCCCCTGCCCCAGATCCTGCTAGGTGGTGTGAAGGATCTCCCAGGGGATTAGCTCAGGCATGGGAGATCCGGGCTGACAGCATTAATTAAACCGCTCATTTCCCCAGAACATTTTGCATTTGCCAGGCCCGGGAGCCAAGAAAACCTCCAAGGGAAGCTCCTATGAGAGAGAGTGCTAAGTCTACCACCAGGGACCGAGGCACTGCGTTCAGTCCCACAGTTGGCAGCAAATGGAGCTCAGTAGGAAAATGTGGCTGGCATACAGCAGGCACAAAATAAATATTTGTCGAAGAGTCGGTTTAATCAAATGGAGCTCATTTAGCAAATGGGATTCCTTCCAAACCACTGGAATTCTTGCCTCTGATGATCATGTGAGTCATTCACCCTTTCCACGATTCCTGAGTACCTCCTGTATGCACCATGGGAGACAGTATGAAGGCTCCAAAGCTAGCAGCTTGCAGAGTGAATCCCAAGTTCTTTGAGGCTCAGGGCAGGTTGGAAAGTGTGCGGACCACATCACAAAGGGCTTTGGATTTAACTGGAGGCTCCTGCATTTATTATTGGTGACACTTTGAAGGCCTTTATGCATATAAATGACAGGATCAGCTTTGCATTTCAGAAACATCCTTTTTAATGCCCTGTAGGGAGGGAAAGGATTAGAGGGAGACAACTGCTTGACCAGAGGAATGATGTTCTAGAACTTCTGAAGCCAGGTCTTAAGAGAATGGGCAGCTCCTACTTCCTTCCTCGTGGAACCTGGCTGCTGTGCAGCTCCAGCCACGTAGAGGGGATCCCCAGTGCACCGCTGACAGCCAGCTGTGGCGCCTAGAGGCAGCCAGTACCAGCTGCCCGACATGTGGTTTGCCATCGTGTATGTCCCCCAGCCCAGCAGAGTGCAGGCGCTGGAGAGACACCATTTGCAGCAGGAAAAACACCCAGCGGAGCCCAGTCAACGCACAAAAAGCATGGTTCTAAGCCACCAAGTCACATGTGGTTTGTCACGCAGGGGTAGATAAGGTACCAGGAGGGGTCACTTATGCAGCTCAACACAGAAGGTCTGGTGGGAGCCATGCTAGACTCAGGAGCCATTGGCTTCATGGGAATTCCAAAGCCCTGTTGTGAATTAAATTCTCTGCCCTCCATCTCACACGTGCCCTGCACACCTCAAGTATAGCAGACACCGCACGTGCTTGCTGAATTAAACGAAACACTCCACATAACACAACACACTGAAAACCACTATTTTCTGATCTAAAGCAGGGTCCTTATGCCTGGAATTCTAATTTCGCCTTACTCTAAGCATTCTTGTTTAATTTCCCCTTTCTCTGAATCAAGTTTGGACTCCAGGTCGCTGCATATGATCCTCTTTGTTCTTCTAAGGCAAGTTCTTCTCTGAGTGTGACACATGGACTTGGACTCTGCCAACCTGGGTTTGGGTTGAGGATGCCTGGATTTTCCTGGTTGCCTCACATCCCCTACCAGCCGCAGCTTCCTCATCTGTGAATGGAGACCTACAGGCCAAATGGGGTTGGAAAGCATGCTAAAGGAGATCCAGATAGAAACAGAATGGGCGCCGTGATCTTCACCAGGACAAGGGCGCAGTCTCAATCCCAGACAGCAATTCCCTTCTCCTTGTCACCTGCTTCCCCTTCCCCATTGCAGAGCAAAAGCTGGGCAAATTCAGGACAAGGGAACTCTCCAGCCCTTGCGTGTTTGAAAATCTCCTGGAGGACCCAAGCATCTACTTCTCCGGGGCAGAGAAGGTGAGAAAGGAAGGGTTAGTAGTCTGGTAAAGTTACCGCTACCCAGACGGAGCCGCAGGCCTGGGTCGGAGACCTGGTTTGCCTGCTCACACAGTGTGACCTCTGCGAGCTCCTGCCCTTCTTGGGGCCAAGCGTCCTCCTACAGAAAACGTGAAGAATGGTTGCAGATACCCCTAAGGTTTCAGGCATGTGAATGCTCGGCGGCTGTTGGGGTGGAAGGGTCTGGTCACGTGTCGGCGGGAGGGGGTGCGGGTTGACGCCGAGCCGAGTGCGGGAGCACCAGCACCAGCCTGCTCCCGGCCGGCCTCCTCTGACGTCCTCGCAGCCGCCCTCCCTCCCCGCCCCCCGGCGGCGGGAGAGCAGCCGGCGCGCCCGGATCCCAGGAGCTGCCCGGCGGCGGGCCCGGCTGGGAGGACGGTGCGCGGCGGCAGGACCGAGCCCCGCGCGGGGAACGGGCACCATGGTGCTGTCGGTGCCCGTGATCGCGCTGGGCGCCACGCTGGGCACGGCCACCAGCATCCTCGCGCTGTGCGGGGTCACCTGCCTGTGCCGGCACATGCATCCCAAGAAGGGGGTGCTGCAGCGCGACCGGGACCCAGATCCCGAGAAGGCGAGACCCGGCGTGCTCCGGTCCGCCCAACAGGTGAGCGGGGGCGGCGCCTCGCCCCCCCCCCCCCCGGCGCGGTTGGGGTCTCAGCGGCGGCTGCAGCTGCGGGGAGACCGGACGGGGGGAGCGGTCGCCGTTCTTTGCGCCACCAAGCGTGGCGGGGAGGAGGGCGGAGGACGTGCTCCGGGACCCGCGGAGGGGTCCGGAAGGCCTGGGGGTGGGGGAAGGGTCAGGGAGAATAGTTAGGGGAAGGAGGCTTGGTGGGGGCGAGAGAGGAATGGGGTCAGCCAGCGCTAAAGGGGAGGGGGTGGGACCAATTGGGACAGGGGATTGGAGAGGACAAATAGGGGCTGGGAGGAGAGTTGAGCGGCTGGGAGGAAACGCGGGAGGGGGTTGGGGGATTAGAAGCTTGCAGAATTGGGGGAAGAGAAATGGGGACGGGGGAGGGAAGAGAAGTTGGGGGGTCTGGTGTAGGGAAAAAGCACTGCCTTAGCTGAGGAGGGGGAAAGCCACGGAAGAATGGAAAAAAACGAGAAGGGTGGTGGTTGGTTGCTGCTCCCGTGGGAGCTGGAGAGGGGCAGCTGGTCAGGGAGTGCCTGGGGTCTTGGGGGAGGCTGGTGAATCTGGAGGGGCCTGAAGGACCTCCGCCCCCTCCCATCAGCTCTCGGCTCCAGCCAGCCAGAGGGGCTTGCTGTGGTCTGTCTGAAGATGTCCCTGGAGACGAGAGGGCTTTTATCCCTTGCATTGGCTTGTACCCAGAGCCCCTTGGGGCAGGAAGTGGGTGGTGTCCCCATTGTGCAGTGCGGCAGAAGGGGTCTAGGGGAGAGGTTTGGAAGGAGACTGTTTAGGACACATTCCTGGGTGGTGAGTGCATAATGTCCTGTGGAGACCTGGAGGAAGAGTCTTGCAAGGGTGTTTGAGGAAGGCTGGCCCCAGGGCAGGGATGCGACTTAATGACTTCCCGGAGGTTCTCTAGATTCCGTATAGAGCTTATAGGTCTGGGAGAGACACAAAAATGCTGTGATTCCACCTTCCTTTTCCTAATCAATTATTCAAAAGCTCTGAGACTCAGTACTTGGGGCTTCTGTCAGTCACCGGGTGGTGAGAGGGGAAGGAAATGGCTGCTGTCCTTGAGGCACTTATAATCCTAGAAAAGTGACATTGACACTGGCAGGAATAGGAGCCGGTGAGGCATTGGAACACGGGACCCTTGTAGAACCATCTGAAGTGGGATTAGTGGGCTCTTCTCCGGCAGGCAGTTGAGGGGATGGATGAGCCCTTCAGAAGCTGTGGCCCACAGCCTCTCAGACTTCTCTCCCACCCAGTGTTAGGGGAAGGCCATCAAGCCTTTCTCAGAGATGGCTGCTCAGGCAATGTCCCCTCCCCTTCTTAAAGAGAAGTGCTAGGGAAGGAATTGGTATAAATGACCTCAGGGATCTTCCAGCTACCTATTATTGATGACCAGTAGCCCACACATGGGCCAAGAATCTATCAAACACAATCCAGATCACGTCTCTCTTGGGCTTAACCCCCAACCCCCAGCTTCTCAATGAGCTTGGAACAAGTCATAGCAAACCGTGACATGGCCGGCACTCTCTGTCAGCCACCGCTCTAAGTGCTTTATTCTTAATGCACTTAGCAAGTCAATGAAGGACACATATGATGATCCCTACTTAAAGATGAGGAAAGTAAGGCTCAGAGAGGATAAGTGAGTTGCCCAAGGACACACAGCTAGAGAAGTTTGAGAGCTGGATGGATTCTAGCCAGGCTGGTCTACTTATGGGAATCCATGCCATTAGCCACTCCACTCCCCCATGTACTTGACCTGGCGGGTGTCTACCTCTCCGGCCAAGCTCACGCCCCTTCTCCCAGGCATCTGAAATCTCACCCTCCCTGCCTTTATGATCCTTCTCAAAGTACCCCCAGCGCCCATAGCCATTTTCCTCTGGCTTTTCATACTGATGGCTCCTTCTCATTCTTTACACCTCTTTCTCCAGAGGATTTTGTCTCCGTCCACATGTAACAAAGTACCTTTTCCTCTTTTACCTTTTTCCTTATTGTTCTTCCAATTCTTTCGTAGTGCTCCTTATAACCAAATGTGATCATTGCTGTCTACTTACTTGTATGTTATTTATTCCCAGTACCTCCTCAGTGTCTGGAGCCTAGCAGGTGGCTAATAAGAAACTGTTGACCAGTAAACAGTTTCCTGGTCCACCTGTGTCCATTTGAGATTATGAATGGGGTCATTTCTCCCACTGGGATTGTGGCTGAAGTCATTTTTTCCAATGAGAGTGAACGTACCATGCCTTTGTAGTGCTGTGCTAGCTCAGTAGGGCCACAATAAGCCTTTGTTGTTACAGGAGGCCCCTTCCTTCATATTCCCTCATCTGGTTCCCTTGGCGACAAGGATTTGGGCAACCCAGGCTGGATCAGTGGGCATGGGTGTAGCTCAGGGGAGATCTCACAATGTCGGTAGGGCTACCATTGTTCTCAGTCTGATTCAGCCACTGACGCAGATAGAGTGAATAGAGGAAAGAACACAATTGCCATTCCCAAAGAAGTAAAGGAGGTGGTCTTAGGAGTGGCAGGTGACAGCAGGGTGACGGAAGTGACCCATGTTGACAACAAGGGGAGGAGTCGGGGAAGATTTTCTGAAGGTGTCCCTGGAAGGGAGGGCACAGGGAGCAGAATGGGGTTCCAGACTCCTTTACACTGAGAATCACATGTCTGTGGGCTGCAGAGGGACTGCCCATGTGTCTGTCTGTGAGTTACCGGTTGTGAAAAATTCCTTGGATATTCACCTTTGCATGGTTGGTTGAAGTTGAAGCTTGTAGTGATTTTGAGAAGAACATGGAAGTTCCCCTGGGGGTTCTTTACCTGAGGTTCAAGGACCTCCCCCTATGGAGTCTGTAGATAGAATTTAAGAGGTTTATGGTCTTGGATAGGAAAAAAATTACACCTTTGTTTTCACTAACTTCTAGCTGAAACTTCGCATTTCCTATAAGGAGGAATATCAACCACACCCCTTCAAAGTGTTAGTAATGTGGGTGCTTTGGCCCCCCAGGGAAATCACAGGTCGTTTCGAGGCAATGACAGCTGCTGGAGATACGCCTCGGGATCATTTCTGTTCACTGCCGGTTCTAAATCATGGTACTTATTAAATATCCTGCCAGATCCTGTTAGCCAACGAATGGATGAAGGGCGCACATAGAGCCATTTCACAAGCCGATTTTATTAGATGTTCCTCCGTCGTCTGATGTCGTTGATTTGCAAACATTCTGAGGAAGTGTCCAGAGGGCTTCTCTGGAGAGCTAAAGGAATCCCTGAAACAAAAAAAAAAGGGGGGGGGGGTGGGGGGGGGAAGAATCTCTGCCAAGCAGGAGGAGACAGAGGGCAGAGAGCCACAGGACAGTGCACGTGCACGCGTACGTACGTAGGAGAGACTTCCTTTCCCCACTGCTCCAGAATCTACTAGTGAAAGACAGCCAAGCCCCTTGGTTCCGTCCCCCTCAGTTTCCTTTTCACACTGGTCTGACCAGGCATCCATTCACCTTATCCTGGGTCGCTTCAGAAGAAGCCCTGATTGGGGTTTGCCTCGGTGGTGAAGAGTGAGCAGGGAGAACTGCTCTTTCTGACAGCTCAGACCCCCAACCGCTGTCACTTAACAGAAGTTGGGGGTCCTGTTTTCAGAAAGCTCTGGTTTTCATGTCTGATTTTTCTCCCCGCACAGTGCTTACCTTGCTGTATTCTTGAAGTGAATCTTCTTGATTGTGTCTCAAAGGTCCCCAGGGTGACCCTGGGCTCTGTCCTTTTGCAGCTAGCTAATGTGTAGTTCAAGCCTTTAGCCAAGTTGTTTGGACCCTCGGCAGAAGTCCCTGTACTTCTTCTCTCCATGTCCCCTGGGACCTTACTGCCACTTCCCACCAAACTGTACAATCCTACTCTCCTTCCAGTCGGGGGGGGCTTCCATGGAACCTTGTCTTAGTCTGCTTGGGCCATGGGAACAAAATTCACATGGGGCAGCTTATAAGCAACAGACATGAGCTTCTTAAAGTTCTGGAGGCTGGAGAGCGCAAAAGCCAAGCCTCCAGCAGATTCAGCGTCTGGTGAGAGCCCATTCGTACGTAGACTTTGCTCTGTCCTCACCATGGGGAAGAGGTGAGGGAGCTCTCTAGGGCCCTTTCTATAAGGGCATAGATTTCGTTTATAAGGGCTCCGCCCTCAGGACCTGATCACCTCTCAAAGGCCTGCCTCCTCGTAGTATCTCCTCAGGGGCTAAGTTTCAACTGGTGAATTTTGGGGGGCGGGGGGACATGGACGTTCAGACTTCAGCAAACATGAATAAATTAATTCTAGGCTTTTATGAAATAATGAAAACAAGTGCTGAGTTGGTATCCAACGGTATAGGTACAGAGGAATCTTTTCCACCAAGATCAGGGAGTGTGTTTTTCATTTTTCTGGTGTCCCTGACGATACCCGGTGTGACGCTGGGCCCATGATGACCCTTGAATGTATATTGTGAATGAAGGGGTCGTATTGCAACCCACGACTAAGAGGAAAGGCGAAAAGGAGGGCAAAGCGGTAAGGATTTATTTCCCTCAGATTTGAAGTCAAGTCCATGTATGTTTGGTCTTGCGTTGGGGGGCAGGCAAGGGCAGGGCGTGGTTGGACAGCTCCTGCCATGTTCATATTCTGCCTCTTGATGGGGATGCTGGTCACCCAAGCGTTTTGTCCACTTTGTGAAGGAACATTCACCCAGCTCTACATTTAGGATTTGTGCACGTTTCCCTGTAGAGTTAGACTTAAGTGAGGTTGTCGTTGAAATTTTTCATGTTGGGATACAGTGTTCATCGACACTAACTTAGTATCAAATCACTGTTTTTATGCCTGGGAAGACTTCGGGGTTATTATCAAGAGACAAGGCCCTTCTCTTTTGTGATCTGTTACACAGTACCTGATCCCTGGCTCTGTCCGCTTTCCGCTGCTACTTCTGTGGCCGCCTTCATCCTGGGACTGGGGCCTCGAGATTATCAGTGTGGCCCGATCAGCCCTCAACCCACCTTGTTCTCCTCTTCCTTAGACCACTGGAGCCCCGTCCTCTCCGATCACGTGTCTGAATTTATACTTATCCACATGTGGATGCGTCAAGGACCATATGCTGCGTTTCATTAGCTAATAAGTTCATTCATTCGTGAGCTCCCTGCTAGGCACTGGTCTAGAGCAATAAGGAAACGGGCATGCACACTTTCTGCTGAGTGGGGTGACAGATGTTGGAGCCATGGAGCATGTCACGCTGCTGTCATGATGGCAGGGGCAGGGATACAGGAAACCCTTAGGAGGGGCACCCCCCCACCTTCAGCTCCAAGAACTTTCTCCTATTCTGACTCACTGCTCTGCCAGGTTCTCCTCTGCACCTAAGTGGTCACAGGAGGCCCCATGAGCAGCTATCCCTCTCCTGGCAGCTGATGGGCCTCTGGGCTGCTCTAAGGTTTGCCCTCCACGGATTCTTACCCTTTGAAAGGATCTGTTTCTCAGCTCATCTCCGGGTTAGGGTTAGGGACAGACAAAAAATAGAAGCACTTCTAAAATAGTGATAGTATAACTAACGTTGTTTAGGTCCTTTATGTGTGCGAGGCCCTCCTTAATCATATTAATTTTATCCTCACGGTATAGCCCTATGAAACCTGTGGGATTATTGTTTCCCTCCTGCAGATGGGGAAGGTAAAACACAGCACCCTTAAGCAACGTTTGAGTGGCAGAGTCGGAAATCAAATTTAGGAAGTCTCATTCCCGAGCCCACACTTTGACCCGTAGCCTGGACATTAGCCAAGAAAAGCTACTCAGAGTTATACTTGAACCACTGTATTTCCCCAGGTATGGCATCAAAGCCTCAAAAACATGCATTTTTGCAGGTCAGCTTCCAAAGCCTTTCTCAGAGCTTGGGATGGTTTTGTCGCCTCTCATGTCCATCCCACTTTAGACCATGAACGCAGCCCAGGTCTCTCCGGAGAGATTTACACAGTAAACATGTTTGGGCTGGTTGCTTAGCAACGTGGAAGACAGTGTGAATTTTTCATCGAGAAATTAGCATGGATTATTTCAGAGAGATGAGCACACACCCGCCAGAAACACCAGGCCCTTCCAGATATAATGTGGACCCGAAGTCTGTGTCCACAGTCCCCTCCCACTGGAAGGTCCCAGACCTCTCACGTCTCTGTCCGTTCCTGGTTTCTCCTCCGATGGAGCATGTAGATAATCCAGGATAATACAGGCCCCCGACTCTTCTCTTCACGGGATTGATAGTTCACTAGCACCGTGTGTTTACTGTCTAAAGACTGCTGCATCTTTAGACATTTTCTGATTTTCAGACCCTGGCCTCATTTACCGTCAAGTAGCCGGGCCTCAAGGAGGAAATGCCCAGAGGAGAAATCGGAGGGGGGTGAGGCAAAGTCAGAAGGAAGGGGAGAGACCAGTTGGATGGGGAAGCAGCAGACCCAGAAGACAAAGAGGCGGCAGGGTCAAGACTGACTGGTCATCCCAGGGTCGGAGACCGGCAGGAGAAATCAGGACACCCGGAGACCATCCACCCACTACTTGACCTTCCGTCTCCCAGCCACCAGTAACCGTGCATAACTCAGTGTCATTGCCTTCACTCCCTGTGGAACTTATTTCTTGCTAACAAAGATTAGGAAACGCTGCTGTGAGGATAGAGGAGAGCTTCAGGGGGGGTATGTGTTACAACTAAGGGGTTCTATATGTCCATGTCAGAATCAACATACACATGTGTACAAAGGGCCTCTCTAGCCAATATGTTAAGAAATTATGTGTTACAGATTTCTGAAGGCAAACAGATGGAAAGGGTAGATAGATTCCTCTGTCTCACCTCCATCCTTCCCTTCTTCCCTTGATTATGTTTACTGAGCACATACTATGCGCCAGGTTCTGGGCTTGCGGGTTGGGATACTGTATTAACTGCTCCCTCCTCAACAACACACTCACCCATCCTCAGCCCACATGAAATTTATGTTGTAATGGAAACCCCAGAGTTCAAAGGAGAAGAGCACAGATAAATGAAAAGGCTATCGTGGTAAGTGACCTAAAGAGAAAGGTCTGGGACTCTAAGGTGGAGCTGACCCAGTCAGGAAGGTCAGAGAAGGTTTTCCTGGATGGAGCGATGGCCAAGCTGAGAGCTGGATTGAAAGGGAAGTTAACCAGGGCAATGGGAAGGGTTGTGAGAGCTGCAGACAGGAATGAGGCCGTGCAAAGGTCCTGTGACAGAAACCCAGCACTTCGAAGGACCCAGAGAAAGGTCAGTGTGCCTGAAAGCAGAAAGCAAGGCAGGTCCTGGTGTATGATGAGGCTGGGGAGTGGACGGGAGCCGGAAGGGCATTGTAAACCAGGGACAGGTTCGCTCATTCATTTATTCACTCCTGCTTCAAACTTGATGAGTGCCTACGTGATGAGCACTGATAACAAGAAAGATAGAGTTATTTTCGAAACTTTTTAAAATTGAGGTGAAATTCACATAAAATGAACTATTCTAAAGTGTAGGAATCACACTGTCACATGGTTCTAGCACTTTGTTCTCACCTTCATTCAGCTCTAAAATGTCTTCATGTCCCTTGAAGAGAACTCCATACCTACTGAGCAGACATACTTTCTATTCCCCTGTCTCTCGCAGGCCCTGGCGAACTGCCAGTCTGCTTTCTGTCTTTATGGATTCACCTATTCTGGACATTTGGCATATTTGGAATGATAAAATACATGACCTTTTGCTTCTGGCTTTTATCACTCAGCATTATGTTCTCAAGGTTCATCCATGTTGTGGCTTATATCAGAACTTTATTCTTATGGCTGAATAATATCCCATTATGAGTATTTGTCTCATTTTGTTTATGCATTCATCGGTTGATGGACATCTGGGTGGACATTGGCTAGAAAGGCCCTTTGTATGCATGTGTATGTTGATTCTGACATTCACGTAGAACCCCTTAGTTCTTAACATGTATCCCCGTGAAGCTCTTCTCCTCCATCCTCAAAGCAAAGTTTCCTCGTGCTTGTTAGCAACCCTTCGGTTGTGAATAGTGTTGCCGTGGACATCGCCGCACACATATTTGTTTGACAACCTGGTTTTCCTTCTCCCAAGTAGATATCTAGGAGTGGACTTCCCGCATCATGTGGTAATTCTATGCTTAAATTTTGAGGGCATGCCAAACTGTTTTCTATAGCAACTTCACTGTTTACATCACCAGCAATGTCTGAGACTTCCAATTTCTTCACATCCCTGCCAGCATTTGTGAGTTTCTTTTTTTTATTATTATTTTTTTGTTATAGTCATCCTAGTGGGTGTGAAGTGGCATTTCACTGTGGTGTTTTTTAAGCTTTTAATTTTTTACAAATCCAAACACTTGTTTTTGTTTTATTTGGTCTTGTTTTTTGCGAGCGAGTGAGTGAGAGCACGCGTGAGTGGTGGGGGCAGAGAATAAGGGAGAGAGAGAGAATCCCAAGCAGGCTCCAGACTTAGCATAGGACTTGATCCCACCACCCCGAGACCATGACCTGAGCTGAAATCAGGACTCAGATGCCCAACCCACTGGGCCACCCAGGCACCGCCCACCCCCATCCCCACCCCACAAACTCTCATTTTTAAAATACTCATCAGTATCTGGCAAGTTTTTAAAACATTTCCTCTTGGTGACCAAACATTGTCACAGGCAATGAATCCACAAGGCCACACCTATGCAAATATTCCATGGCTCCGGAGTCTTACAGAAGGAGGCCATGCATGGCTTTCCTGGCTCCCCTGTTGGATTATTGGTACCTGCATGCTTACACCTGCTGCTCCACCCTCAAATACACTGCGTGTTATCACTGTCACATTCCCCACCCTTCCCCCTGAACTCTACTCCTTGTGGGACCCACTCTGCTTCACCCATAGACCTGGCGTCCTACAAACCCAGGTCTGAGTGAGGATATGGAGTATCTTTCAATATCATTTGCTTACGTATTGACATTATCAGACCAGTGCGATGCCAGGAGGTCCCTTGTGGGGTCAGTGTGCCACACACACATGGGAACCTTCCCACTGAGGAGGCGTTCCCAGTGTGCTAATTAAGTGAAAGGTGTTTTATAGAAAATTCCTGGGAAATTTCTACATGGTGTTTAAGGGTGTGGTATTTTGGGAAGTTGATTGAGGTTTCTGGGTGGACGTGGAAGGCATTATGACTTTTCTCATTGAAAATAACGGATTATGAGTGAGTGCGCTCTGACATTTGCTGGGTAGCACATTTCCATGAACAGATCAGGGTCAGATAGTTAGTAGCTGCATATGTGAATATGAATAAGTAAAAAGGGAAGGAGCGTCCTATGAGAATTTTGTCAAAGTGAGTTTCGGTCCATCTGGCATAGACCTCAGGGTACTTGGATGTATCTCCTGGGCTCCCCCTGCCCTCCACTCAGTAAGTTCAAGGTGGATTGCTCCTTTGTATAGAAACTGAGCAGGGCTAGAGGGTGGCCAAAAAAGTGAGGAGAAATGTTGAATGGCTTCCTGAGTCAGAGGATGGATGTTTGGATGGATGGATAGATGGATGGATGGATGGATGGATGGATGGATGGATGTTTGTATGGGTGGTTAGATGGTTGGATGGTTGGATGGATGGATGGATAGATGGATGGATGGTTACATGGATGGATGGATGGATGGTTGGATGGATGGATGGTTGGATGGTTGGATGTGTTTGGATGTGTGGTTGGATGGTTGGATGGTTGGATGGATGAGATGGAAAGGATCGTGGGACTACCACCTCTTCTTGCAGATAAAATAAAAATCCCAAGCACAGCAACAAGCACACTGAGGCATCTCTTTGCTCACCTTTGGTGATACAGCAAGGAATCGAGACAAGCCTGGGGGCCGTGATAGCCTCACCCTCTATTTGTTTCCCTCTCTTCCAAGTCTCTGTTCACTTGGCTAACACTGGAGAAAATTCAAAAACCTTCAGCTGCAAAACCAATGGGATAATGCCCATGGAGACCACGTTTACCTTGGAAAAGTGTCATCCACCACATAGTTTTGGATTTGTTGCTGAGAAAGGCATGATAAGGGGGTGGGGCTTATTGAGGCAGGATCGTGGAGATTTGGCTTTTCAAAGAGAAGAATCCCACTTTGGAGAGGACAGAGTTGGAAGATGAAGGTAAGGTTGCAGGACAGCCATGTGGCAGGGCAGGTAGGCAGGAAGGAGACGTCATGGAAACAGCTATAAGTGTAGAGGGATTTCTGCTCTCTCTCAGCTCATTCTGTGTGTCAGACCCCCCTCCTCCCTTCCCACAGTCCACCCGCAAGCATCCTGAGATGCATTTCCTTTTTGAGCTCAGTCCCTTCCCTTAGAAGAAAGGGCAAGTCCATCAGAGAGAGATGGCGAAGGCCGTGCAGCACATCAAGACACAAAACTCCATAGTAAACCAGCAACGTGATCTGGAGGGCTTTGGGGCACTGTCCCTGCCAGCGTGCCTTCTGGGGAGCACATTTCTTATCTTGCCAGTGAGCAGGTCTTTTAAGCAGCAGCATGACTATTGCCTTTTGCTTGACAGCCTCATTGCAAACCACACAGAAACAAAGAACAGAAAGCAGTGGACATGGGATTTGGTAACCTGCTTGGAACCATGATATGGCAGACCTGCATCTGATTTTGGATATCCACCAGGATTAGAGGGCTTAATAACAACCTAGTTTTTTGAGATCACTCAAAAGAGGAAGTTGCCTGTTAGAATGAAAATGGTTGTTTTATGTTCAAGTTGCTGAGATCAACTAGGAAGCAGATTAGGTTTAGACCCCCGAACTTGAATTTGAAGGGAGCCCCCACCATTTTCCGGCTAAATTACCTTGACCATTGTGAATTGTACTTTTGTCATCAATAAGCAGGGATAAGGATCATGCTCTCTAATGGACTCAGCACCTGGCATTCCTCAGAATATATTTTAAGTATCTTGAAATCATGTTCTTATAGACCTTTTATAAAAGTAAGGACTTGGATGTGTCTTCACCATGCAGGAAAGAGAGAGTCCATGAAAGCCTTCCAGATGTAAGAAATGAAAAGTCTTCTATGAGGATGACAAGGAGAGCATAAACATTCTACTTCTACGATAATCGTTCATTTAAAAAATTATCATTATTAAGTATATCATTAAAAATTATCATTAAAAAATGATTACCTAGTATATATGAGGTGCTGAGCACTGGGGACACTGCAGGAACCAGACAGACAGTGTCTTTGACCTGCTATAGCTCAGATTCTAAGGGTAGAGATGCTTCTCACACAGTTGTACAAATGAATATAACTCTATAGTGTTAGATTTGGTAAAGGAGGTAGGAGTCTTCCCAAGAAGTGAGAGCTGATTACTGCTCTGATCTTCAACATTTTTGGAGACACTTTTCAGTAAAAAAAAAAAAAAAATTGAGCATGCATTTTGTACATATATATTTAATTCTTCATAAAGTATGTATATTTATATGTTATACATATTTTACTCTACTAATGTATCATATACATAATAAAATGTGCACAAAATGGATCTTTTAAGGAAATGAGATAAAATAAATTATAAAATGAAATTCTGTTATTCTTTTCCTATACCTTAAATGAACTATCTTGCATACCCCCATGACATACAGTTAGTGGTATTTACTAGGTAAAGGTGTTGGGGATGACATTTGCATCTTCTAGGCATGTGCAAAGGCCCTGTGGAAAGAAGAAATATCACTCAGGAGGGATGGGATAAAGGTTAAAGTGGGTAGAGTACAAAGAACACAGGAGGGAATGAGGTGAAGGAGCCAGTCAGCGGGGCAGGGGCACCCAGGACCCTCTGGGTCACCAGAATTGCTTAGATATTTATCCCAAGAGCAACGGAAGCTCCTGAAAGACCTTCAGTGAGATGTGACATGGCTATATTTAGGCTGTGAAACCATCCTTGTGGATGGGGAAGAGTGGAAAGAGAGACCAAGGGAAGGCCCAGGGAAAGATGGTGACGGTTTGGGAGGATAAGATGGCAGCAGTGGGTTGGCTGGATGTTTTGGAAATAGATCGACTGGGTTTGCCAGTGGGCTGCCTGTGGGCTTCAGGAAGAGGGAGGAGTTAGGTATGACACCGAGATTTTTACTTACCCGAATGGGCCGTGGCAGTAGTTAGCAAAACGGGGAACACTCAGCAAGAATGAGGTCATGGGTTTGAAGTCACTTCTATGCAGGGAGAGCGCGAGGAGTCTCTGTGCTATCAGGACCAAGATGTTAATCATGCCAGTGGTCTGCAGGCCTGGGGCTCCGAGTGTGGCTGTGATGTATACTGGGGAGCTGGCGATGTGTGCTGAGGAGTCATCAGTAGGAGGCAGCAATCTTAGGCGTGAGCATGACTGAGACCACGTAGCAAGAAGGCAGAACGAGAGAGGAAAGGAGCCTGGAAAGTCCTGATCCACACCAACATTTCATGAGAAGGAGGAGTGGCCAGAGAGGAAGGAAAACTTAGAGAATCTACTGTCAGAGAAATAGTAATAACAGGAGAAAAAGCTTTTTGAAGCGGAAGGAAATCCTCTTAAATGCGAACCTGCCACTGAAAAGTCAAGGAAGAGAAGACTGAAAAAAATCCATAGGAATCAGAAGGTAAAGGTCATGGCGACCTTGGAGACAACAGTGAAGTTCTGGTGGGCAGATAAGGGCCCTATGGGAATGGCTTGTCACACAGATGGAGAGTGAGGAAGCCAGGAGGGCACCCAGTACTGGTGATTGTTTTTTTTTTTTTTTTTTTTTAAAGATTTTATTTATTTATTTGACAGAGAGAGATCACAAGTAGGCAGAGAGGCAGGCAGAGAGAGAGGAGGAAGCAGGCTCCCTGCTGAGCAGAGAGCCCGATGCGGGACTCGATCCCAGGATCCTGAGATCATGACCGGAGCCGAAGGCAGTGGCTTAACCCACTGAGCCACCCAGGCGCCCCCTGGTGATTGTTTTGAGATTTGTGGCTGCCGAGGGGCAGAGAGGGAGAGGACTGGGGCTGAGCAGGGGACAAGAGGCCCCTGGAGTGCTGGGCACATTTAAAAGCTAGTGGGGGAGGAGCCAGCTGAAAGAGAAAGGTAAATGTTCAAGAGAGAGGAAGAGAGAGCCGGCAAATACCTGAGGTGGCACTCCCACAAGTGCTATGGGGACGGGTGCCAGGCTCGGACAGAAGGGCTGGTCCCCAAGGCGGAGAGCAAGGGATGCACCTCCCGCAGTGTCACAGGACGGGGGCGGCCACAGCGTCCCTCCAGCCGAGGGAGAGCGGGAGGAGGTCTATGAATAGGATACAAAGGGACCTCCGTTCTCTTGGCTTCCTTTTCGTCTGTGGAGGAAGCCTGAGGGGATAGATTCCAGAATGTGGGGTCGGGGAAGGAGTTAGGGAAATGGTAGGATTGTGGGGCAGGGCTGGGAGCCAGTGTGAGGCTGCTGGTTGTGAATTTGTCCAGGGACACCCCCCCCCCCCCAGTGACCCTCCCACAGGGCAGGACCATTGGGTGCAGGCATCGCCGTGTAGCAGGTTCATCCAAAGCTGGGCTTCGGCCACGCGGCATTAGGGAAGGGCAGGAAGGCAAGGGGGTCTTTAGACACTAAAGAGGTATGGTTGCAATGCTGGCTCGAGGAATCAAATGGGGAAGGTTGCCAAGGGAAGAAAGGGGAAAGAAAGAAGAAGCTGGTCTGAAGTCCCGTTAGGGGTAGGAGAAGAGCTGTGGGGGGCTCCGGCAGCGGCTGCAAGTGGGGCCTGCGGCCGCGGGCGCCCTGAGGACAGTATGCCCACCAGGGTCAAAGGTAACAGAAGCATCCTTCCGTCCCCTCACAGGGCGGGGAAGGAGTGGGGTGCAGGCCCCCCATGGTACGGTGAATATTTGACAGACTTGAATTCTTAAGAAGACCAGAGGAGTCAGCGGCTAGTTAGGTCAGCAGATGCCTGCCCTGGGGCGTTTCAGGAACTCTTCATTTTATGGCAATGTGAGACTCCAAGGAAGGAGTGCGCCGAATCTGTAACTCCTGAGGGCCACAGGAAGGATCGGGAAGGCTGCATGCTGTGGGGAGCCCTACCTGTGGCTTAGCCTCTGGACGGCAGGGTTGAGGCCACTGGTGTGTTTGCAGTTTCTTGGGCCACAGCCTGAGATCCAGGCACCTGCCCCAAGTGCACGAGGTGTCCCTGGCAGAGTCATACCAGGGCCCTTGGCCTCCTCAGGAGCAGAAGGGTGACTCTGCCTGCCGCCACCACTATGAACTCCTATGACTCCTCCAGACAGCCTTTGGGGGGCCGCACCAAATGCAACAGTCCATGAAACGGTTATTAAACTAATGAATAGTAGTATTATTATTAAGATGTCATCAAAATGGCTCTAGTAACCTGATGGGAAGTGACACACGAGAAGAGTGGAGGACACGAAGCCCTCGAGCTTTGGGTTCTGGTTTCAGTCTGCCCCTTGCTTCCTGTGTGATGGTTGGCTGGTGACTTGACCTCTCTGTGCCTCAGTGTAGCCATTTATGAACTGTGTCATTGTCACCAAGTCCAGAAATTAAAGGCTGGGCTGGACATTGTCCCTTTGCTTTGAGACCTCCTTCTGTATCTTCCTCCCCTCCCTGCCACTCCCGCCTAAGCCCACCGCCTTTCCCTAATGTCCCCACCCGCGTGCCCTGGTCCCGGAAGGCCCAGTCTAGGGCTGTGAACAGCGCCCAACTACCCCTGGCTCCAGAAGTCTCCATTCCATGTTTTCCTTAACCTTCCCCACCCTTGTAAACACCTGCTTTCTGAAACTCTTCTCAGTGGCCCCTTTTGAACATGCCTTGTGTTCCTGCCCAAACCCTTAGGGATAGGGTTTTCATGCAGTGTTCGCTATTATTACCAACCCTGATAATTAATAACAACCAAGGGAGAGTCTGCACATCAGAGAGACAGGAGACAGGCTGGCAAGGGCCAGAGTCAACAATGATCAAGCCCTGTCTGCATAAGTCTCCCTTGTTTAGAAACTGTTCTCATTAGCCTCTAGCCTGGTTTCTGTTTGGTCCAGCCTCTGGCTTGGCTTCCATGGGGTCTAGCCTCTAGCCTCTGCGCATCTTAGAGCTCATGCGGGGAGGAAATTTCAGCTGCTTTTCTCATTTCAAGAAGCCTGACATGAGCCGAGGAAAACTCTTTGACATTCATAGTAACTTGGAGCCAGACCCTCTAGTTTTACTGACCTTCCATAATCAAATCCTATGTTTGTGATAGTCAGTAGCCTGTTGGGATGTCGGCCGTGTGACGCAGAAGGGAAATCCACTGGGTGTGCAGCCCATTTAAAGTCAGCAGCTGCCTGATCCTCCGTGGCTCTGGGTCGCCCAGATGGCCACCAGGAGGTCAATGTCAGAAGATCTTTGGTGGCTGTGCCTTGCAATCTCTTACAAAATCTCTTAAAATCTCATACAAAAGTCACGCAGAAGAAATGATCTGTTGCGCAATCATCTCTGTGGCTGTAGACCTTTAGTGACCCTCAGAAAGGATGCTTTTTCAGGAAAGGAGCCCTGCCAGGTAGAGATGGGTGTACCTTTCCCTTAATGCAGCTCTCTCAGACTCCTCCTTCTGCCTACACGCCGCTCCACCCATGAGCACTGTCAAATCTTCCTTGGGAACGTGTCTCACATGTAGCTTTCCTCTCTCATCGGGACAGGTATAGTCCAACCCAGCCCCTCGCTTCCTGTCACCGGGCTCTGGGCTGGCCTTCTCGCCTCCAGTCCCTCCGGCACGCACCTGCTAGTCTGATTTTACTGCACACGCAGCTCCTATCATTCTCCCACCCACTAACTGTCTGTGTCTCTCCACTCTTCTAGAAACTAGAATTCCAAATCTGTTGCTGGGTATTCAAGACCCTTCACGGCCTGGCCTCACCATTCCTTTGCAAATCCATTTCTCTAATCCCAATCTTTCTCTTCAGCTGGTTTGCCAGACTCCCAGGGCCCCGGCTATGCACCCTCTCTGCTCGCATTCTTCCTCTCTCTCCATCTGAGCGACCCCTGCCTTTCGTCCATAGTTTTCCTTGAACATTGTGCTGAAGCTCCTCTTGCAGGAAGCCTTCTCTGTTAACTAACGATGAGGACCTCCTCTATAGTCTTTTGCACAGTCTAGACATACGGTCCTTTGAGAATCATGGGGATTCAATCAGACTCTTATCTTTTTATATGTCTGTATCAGGGAAAGCAGACAGCATCTAGCTTTCATCTTGTATACCAATTCTTATTCCTTTCTAGTGGCTTCCTCGAGCCCTGAGCGCAAAAGGCCCTGTCTGAGCAGGGAAGTTAAAGAAGTCTTTAGCTGATTGGTTCTGTCTGCCCCGGACACAGGAGAGTTCTCGCATAAGGGCTTGTCTTTCCCGTATATGAGATATCTTGTCTCCACCAGGGCGTAGTAAACTTCCTGAGAGCAGGGACTTATTCATGTATCTGGCGTTGGTTTTAAGGGTGGGTGAGTCCAGAGTTAGTGGGCAACAGCGTGTATGGATTTCTGTGTTATTGGCGAGAAACTGGAGGGTTCGGGCTTCAAACCAAAATGTAAGAAGGATCTGGTGAAACAGCCAGTGTCCTGTTCTGAAGCGACGCTTTATAGCTTGGCTGTTTTTTAAACCATCGGGTTGGAAAATGAGGTGCTTTCCAAGTGTCTGGCCAGAAGTGGATGGATGTCTTCTCTTAGTTGTTCTCTGCACGTGTGTTCTGCACAGTGTCAGGTGTGATGGATGACATACACGCGCAAGGCTTTTACAGATTTTACCTCCTTTCTCTCTCGCTCAGAAAAGCTTATCAGAATGCAAATGTGTGAAGGAGGTATTATGAGAATAACCTTGAATGTGCTCTGATTTTGTAAGTGGGGGAAAAAAATATCAAATTTCAGGACCTTCGCTCCCATTAGTAATGTATCAGCTTAAGGACAAGGTTAAACACTGTTTCCTTTGTCAATAGTTTCATCAATTGTCAAGCATCATAGAATCAAAAAAATCCTATAGCTGACCTGAAAGAAGATCCTGAATTCAAAGTCAAGGCAACTAGGCTATAATGAGATTTCTCAGTCTCCCATGCCAAAATGATGTTCGAACATTAGAGACGAGGCACCCAGAGATAAGAAACTGAAAAAAACCAGTATCTTAAGCATTCAAACAGACAGTTGACCAATGGTAAACATCTGTGTTCTTATGCTACGGAAATTTTTGATGATTCAGGACTGAGATTTTCCTTCTATCCATGGACGTGGTTTCACAGAAAGATTCTGAAGGCCCTGGGGAAACCAATACAGTGGGTGTAGGGGGCAAGCGCTGACGGTTAAAGGCTGGCCGGGACTGTGCTGGCCGAGACTGTGCTGGCCGAGACTGTGCTCGGAGTCCATCCCATTGGCCCCACTAGCCACAGCCCTGCTATGGCAGCTGGACATGGAGGATAAGGATGGGCTGGATGGGGTGTCAAGACTGAGTTTGAGGCCCAGGCTACTGGCCTGAGGGGTTTCCTCTGACCTTTCAAACATCCTGGCTTTGAGACAACACTTATGACAGATGCTGATGAGCTTACAACATAGTCTTGCCATTGTCCTGGCTCCTGTTGCAAACGAGACACATTTTGGGCACAAAGAACGTCAAGCCTGTATTTAAGACTGAGAGCGGAAACAAAGCGGCTGCCCAAAGATCCAGACACTTCATTAAAAAAATCCCAGATGACAGGGTGGGGAGGCAGGAGTGGGGTTATCAGTCTAATGATGCGGCCCGTGCCAGCCAATTAGCAGCAACCCACGGGAGTCTCCGTTTCCACCTGTTTATGGGTGGTATCCAGAGACAGCCCCCCCCAGGGAGCCATGTTGTGGTGTGTTGTGGTCAGCAGCCTGGCTTTGGGGCTTTCGGGGGACTTGGCTTCCAAGTCCAGAGCAGTCATACATTAATTGTAGGATCTTGGACATGATTCAAACTCTCTGAGCCCCATTTTATCTTTGGTTCCTTGGTTTGACCCAGGAAGGGAAGGTCACGATCAAGCTATAAAGCCTGTAGGCTCCATGGCCACGTGCTGGGTTCGAATACCAGTTCTGCATCCAGATAACTGTGGGACTTCAGACGGTCATCCTCTGTGCCTCAGTGTCCTCCTCTGCAAAGTGGGGTTAATAAATAACACCTCCTTCAGGAGGCTGTGAGGTTTAAATGGAACCCTCCAAGTAAACCACTTATACCTGTATCCAACACGTGATTAATGCTAGAGAGGGATTTTGCCCACCAATTTTAGCTTAATACTTTAAAGCCTTTTCCTGACCCTCACATTCTAAGTGGACACCACTTCTCCTTCCCCACCCCCAACCCCACCCCCATTCCCATCTGACCGCGAGATTGCCTTTTTTGCATCCAGTGACTTCTTGCTTTCTACTTCCCTGGCAATGCTCCGTCTATAAGGGAAGTGACTGGACAGTGTTGTTCCTGCAGCTGATCAGCCTCTAGAGATTTCATAGATGTTGAACAAATGATTGGATGAATGGCGACCAGCAGAGAGAGGGTTGACACTGGGCTGGCTGCCGTTTTCACTTGGGTGTCATTCTTGCTCAGTGGAGAGGCACAATAACCCAACTCTCAACAAGGCTGATTCACCGACAAACCCCCTTGTCTGTTGCAGCTCCCCGTCTGTTGCATTAGGTACCAGCCAGGGGTCAGGGAGTGTCCTGGGTGAACTACAAACTAGCCTTTTTAGATTTTAAAATAACAAAGAAGGGGAAAGAAAGTAGCAGGTGAGTCCCAAGGGAGTGGGAGTTGAAAAGGGATTGGGGACACACAGACTTGCAATAAACAGAGGAGGAGGTGTTGGGAGGGATATTGAAAGATGGAGCGGTGGCTGAGTTGCCATGGAAACCCTGTGTGGTGCCTGGACCTGAAGACAAGCTGCTCCTTCGAAGTGAATTTCAACCTTGCAGCTGGAAGTGTGCTCCTCCCCCCCAGAATACACCCTTCCTTGGGGCCTGACCCTGTGGATTTGCCCATAAGCCTCTAAGACGTAGAAATCTGGTACCAGCAATCCCCTGGGGTGGGAGATCTACCGGACAAGTAATCAGGGAGCTGAGGGGACTTGCTGAGAGACAGGGAGGTTGTGCCCAGGAACGGCTCACCGCACAAGAGGGCATTTCTACACCTATGCCACCTTGATTCTGGGACCTTTACGAAATCAGAGTGTTCCCATGTGGGCCACAGGGACCACGCCCCATTACAGTCATGTTGGGGAGCTTCACAGACATGTAAGTTCCCAGGCACTACCTATCCCCTCTGAATCAAACCCCTGGGCCTGGGGGTTTCAGAAAAATCGGGATTTCTCACTTCTGCAGGTGGGAATTGTGCACATCCAAGTGCGGGAAGCAGTGCTTCCAGCCCTGTTCCTCTGCCTAAAGGGGCAGAGTTGGGATGGTCCGGCCACCCAGTGGCCCGGGCATCGATCTCCGTGGAAGGAAAACACCAGTGAGCTTTGGCAAAATATGACTGGAGATGAGAGGAGATGAAGAAAGTGGCCGGAAGCAGAGCTGAGTGGTGCAGTGTCAGGCTCTGGAGTGAGTCGGCCTGGGTTTGCATGGAGGCCCGACCACTTACTATCTGGTGGTACATCCTATCTGGAGAATGGGATTGCTCCTAGGAGTTCTTCCTGATTGGGTCATTGTGGAGATGTGGTGAGCTCCTATCCAAACAGTGCAGGACACAGGGCAGAGCCACAAGATGAAAGAGGCTGAGACTCTTGAGTTTGGGGAAGAGCCAGTAGACCCTTTAAGACCGTAAGAAATCAACTTTCGTTGTGCTCGGCCATTTAGATGTGGGGGCTCTTTGTTACACAGCAGTAGGGCTCGCCTGACCAATACAAGGAAATTAACAATCAGCCTATTGACTATGAAGCTTCAACGGTTGTGGGTGTGTGCCAGGAGGTTCTCTAGAGGGAATGAGCAGGGGGGATCAAGGCTTTGGGCTGGTCAAGAGCCGCTATGGCTGCACCCCAAATTCTTTCTGGTGGTGTTATCTATATGGCTGGAAGGACTTCCCACTCCCAGACACAGCCTCCAGGAGTGCGTCCTTCCCTAGCGGCAAAATGAAGAGTTCTGTGAACTCTTAGCTCGACCTAATGGACTTACTGCCCGTTATCCAGACATTAGGGAGAGAATCCTACTTCTCCTTTAGGGGAGAGAGTGCGTGTGTGGGGGAGTGTGAGCACGTGTGAGAGTGTGCACGTGTGTGAGTGTGCTGGAGGCAGAACCAGTGTCCTGGGAAATTTCTCAAGTCACAAAATACACAAGAGCAAATTTTCCCTCTTGGTGATGATTTAAAACATTTCTGTCCTAAAATGGCCCTGTGGTGCCAAATACAAAGGCTCACATGAATTTTAATGATAGCACTGGAGATTTCAAGAAAGTTTCCCAATTGCTCCAGAAGACTTCCCCATCTCTAGAGTATGTGTTACCTTTCTCTCCCTCTGGAGCTGTTTTGGAGGGAAAGTTTGAGAAATGCTGATCCAGAGACCAGAGGGTCCTGAATCTAAGTCCACAGACAGTTCTGAGTGGGCTGCATGCAGGAATCACTTGGGACAATTGCTGAACTCTCAGATTCTTTTGTTCATAGAATTTATTCATTTATCTGACTGAAAGAGAGTATAAGCAGGGGGAGTGGCAGGCAGAGGGAGAGGGAGAAGCAGACTCCCTGCAGAGCAGGGAGCCCAATGTGGGGCTCCATCCCAGGACCTTGGGATCATGACCTGAGCTGAAGGCAGATGCTTAACTGACTGAGCCACCCAGGCACGCCCTGAACATTCAGATTCTTATGCCCATCTCAGAAAGCCTAATGCAGCAGGTTGGGTCAAGGTATGTGCCTGTGTGTGTTCACCTCTATCTAAATTATTAGTGGGGTACAGTTCACATGCAGTGAAAACATACATATTATAAGTGTATGGCTTCATCTATTTTGACAAATATTTATCCTGTAGGCTATCACCATACCTCTGACATGCCCCTTACCACTGGTTTCTCCCAGAAGCACCCACTCTTCTGATTTCTATCACCATGGATTAGTTTTACCTGTTTTAAAACTTCATGTAAATCAGTGTTTCTCAATCAGCACTACTGACATTTTGGGTTGGCTAACTCTTCCTTGTAGAGACCTGTCCTGGGCATGGGAATATGGCTGGCGGCATTCCTGGCTTCCATCCAGGAACAGCCTCCACCTGCCCGTTATAACAAGCAAAAATGTCTCCAGACATTGCCAAGTGTCTCCTGAGTTAAACACTAGGGATAGAAATTGAATGATGTGGTATGTATTCTTACGTATGGTGCCTTCTTTCCTTCAGCACATTTTGGTGATTTTTCTCTGTTGTTGAGCGTACACAGAATTCATTTCTTTTTATTTTTGAAGAGTATTCCATCATGAAAACAGGCCACAATTTACTTATCCATTTTCGTGTTGATGGACACGTGGGCTGATGTCAGTGTGGGGCCAGGACGAGTAAATTTACTGCCAGTATTCATGGCTAAGTCTTTGTGTAAACATATATTTTTATCGCCCTTGAATGAATACGCAGGAGAACATTTCTTGGGCCACAGAGCAGATAGGAGTTTACTGTGTCTGAAACTCCCAGTCGTCCAAAGAGGTTTCCTGTTCTCCCTTCTGAGCAATGTGTGAATGTTCCCATTGTCTCCCATCCTTGTCCATCCTTGGTGTTATTACTCTGTTTCATTTTAGCCATTCTAGTGGGTGTGTGGTAGTTGCTCTATTTTTTATGCCTTCTTGGAAAATTCTTCCCAAACCGATGTATTAGTTATCTAGTGCCGCCTAACAAATCATCCAGCAAATTAGTGGCTTAAAATAAGTCGCAGTGCCTGAGGGTCAGAAATCTGATCCTGACATAGTCGGGTCGTCCAGAGCTGCGGTCATCTCCAGGTCTGACTGGGTCAGGATCTACTTGTTGGCAGGATTCCATTCCTCATGGGCTCTTCTGCCCCTGTTGCCAGCCAGGGCTCCCCAGGCTCCCCGGGCAGCTCTCAACATCACAGCCTGCTTGTCAGAGGGAGCAGACCAGATGAAATCTAATTCTCTTGCAAGCTCATCTCCCTTGTGGTATCTCATCCCATACTCTCTTCACCAGAAGCAAGTCAAGAGGTCCAGCCCACACTTGGAGGTGAGGGGCCCGGGAGGCCCCTGTCAGGCCACCTGCCTGTTGGACCACAGCTTGGTCTACACAGGAGCGTCTCACACCATCTGGGGGGAGAAGAACCTGTTTTGTTTCATTTTAACATCTACTCTTCTCATCACAAAAGAGTTCATGGTCAGACCCCAGTGCATGAGCCCTACTTCACAATGCACTAGTCTAGACCTCAAGGTCAACCAGGTATTTCTAACATTTGTTGAGGGGTTGTAATGCTTATCTCTGTGCTGAAAGCTTTAGCCCAGTTAACTTAGTTAATCCTCCATCCAACCCCAGGAAATTGGTGTGGTGGTGTCAGCAACCCCATTTTACAAATGAAGAAACTGGGGACACAGAGAGGTTCATGAATCAGACCCAGGATCATATAGCAAGTAATTGGCAGAATGTGGGCTCCAGTTGCACTGTCTTGTTCCAAAGCTTGAGCACCTGACCCCCAGGCTCCATTTCCAACTCTGGGTTCCATGTCAGTGTGCATCATTACCAGCATCAGGGACCAGAGGGACGGAAGCTGGCAGGTTCCTTCTTCTAGCACCACTGGAGGGGGGGGGCGCTTTGCTCTGCTTGGCTGCAGACACTAGCCACAGTGGCCTGTGTTTGACATGCTCCAAATGCCCTGTGTCCGACTCTGTCCCCTCTGTCCTCTCCTTTTTTAAATTCAAGTGAAAGGGAAGAAGCCATCTGTCCCCTTTCCCACCCGGAGTCTGCTTCGCCCACCCGTACCTTCCTGGGTGCTGCGATGCTCGAAGACAGACGCCCTAGCTCAAAAGCCCAATGTAATAAACAGCCGTGAGGTGAAAAAAATTAATCATGTCGCGAAAGGGGTTGCCTAACGTCTCTGGTAAGGTTAAGCGTTTGTTTACAGATCATTAGCTGCATAATTAATTTCTATTTTTCCCATGCAGGCCCCATAAGGGAAGGACAGCATCTGTCTTGTTCACTTCTGTTCCTGACACTTAGCATAGGACCTGGCCTGTAGCAGGGCTCAATAAATATTTGTTCATTAAATGAAGGCTAACCCCTCCCTCCCCCCACCATCTGTCTTAGCCTGGATGAGGGAGAGCTGAGCCTGCCTGGAGGCCTCCGTCCAGGTCTTCAGCAGGAAGTATGAAGGGACACAGGAGGGAGGGGGAGGGGGCCACACACAGGGGGCGTCACGGAGCCAGGCCACCCCCTGGCATCGGGGCGATTGTCGGAGGTGGCATCTTCCAAGAGGTGACTGGAGATACTTTTGGGAGAGGTACTGGGAGATACTGGAGATGACTGGAGGTGACTGGAGATACTTTTGGGAGGGGTAGGCAGGTGGAGAGGGGAAGAACTCAGGTCTGGCTTCCAGCTCCCTACCGTCAAGCCCCCCTGCCCAACCTGGCCCCCTAATCCATGGAGTGTTAAGTCTTGGCAAATCAGGGTTGTCCTTGGGTGGGTCCAGAGTGCCCCTGGGTGTCTCACGCGCCTCAGCTGCCACTGAGAGGCCCACGACAGGTGGCAAGAGGGGAGTGGGATGGACATGAGCGTGGACATGAGCTCAGAGTCCACGCCAGGCAGGAGCAAGGGGCCCGCCCGAGGCCCCGGAGACAGGCGAGGCCAGGACAATATGCAGAGACCCATCAGAGGGGCCTCCTGGCTCCGTACCGGTCATGCCAGCACAGGTGGGCGTTTCCCTCATTGTTGAACGTCTGTGTCCCCGGAAACACTCCGTGATTCAGTTGGTGCCCATATTTCCACCCTGAGTTTAAGGGACAGTGGGGGGAGGATCCGCACTTCCAAATCCTGTCCCTCATGCCTTGCAGGATTAGGCTCTAACATGCGCCCTTCTCTGGGGGTCTGCTCCCTCCATGGAGCCTCCCTCCTCCCGGCCATTCTAGCTTGCCCCCCACTCACCCCCCTCCCTCACTCCCAAACCTCTTTTCTGCTTCTCGGGCACTGAAGTTCCAGCTGTTCAAAGAGGAAACATAGATGTCCTTGAAAGATGAGGCGGAACCAGGCTTTTGAAAGGCAGTAAATAAGGTTGGACGAGAGGACAGGAGAGGCAATCAGCCGCTGCTTTTCCTACTTGCAGAGAGTCCGGTAGCAGCCATCAGACTCTGCTCTCAGCCCAGTGAAGGCCCATTGATCACTCTCCTCTTTGGGGAGCCCTCGCCACACGGGATCTTACATCAACTGGATGCCGAGACATTCAAGAAGCGTGAATGGCATCTTACCAGAGGCAGTGGTGTCCTGGGATGTTCAAGAACAAGGCAAGGTGCCTCAGTTCTGGAGGCTCCTGGCTGCAAATCCCAAAGACCCCGATCCCAACTCGAATAAACAAGAAGAACAATATTGCTTGTGTGACCACCGGTACAGAGGTGGGACACTAGGCTTGGCTGGTTCAGTGGCTTGAGGACACTGTCCCCAGAGAGTTTCCTTTTTTTTTTTTTTTTTTGAGAGTTAACTTTTTTCTCTCCTCCCTGCTGTCCACCATGTCAACTTTGTCCTAAGACTGGCTCATCTCGTAGTCGCCAGACAGGGCCACAGGCTTCCTGTCCGGCTGGGGAGAGGATCTCTTCTACCATTGTGAAATGCAAGTCCTTCCATTCTGTCTGGGTTGGCTTTCCAGGACAGGCATCAACTCCTGTGGCGGGAACAGCACCCAAGACCTGATAGGATTAGGCTAAACAGGTCCCCACCCGCCGCCACCCCACTGCTGGGCCTGTGGTGGGACTCAGAAAACCTGGCGATCTGGAGGAAAGGCAGCGTGGAGAGGATGGATATTGGTGGACACCCAAGAAAACCCCAACTATGTGCCCTGGGGCTGCATTTTAAGCTCTTATCACAGGCTCCTGAGCACGTCAGGGGCACACAAATGAAGACCCGGTGAGTAGGGAGGACCCAGGCCTTGCAGAGACTTGAGGCAACGCAGAGCGAACCTCACTCAGAATTGAGCCCAATGATTATTTTGCCATGAAAAATGCAGAACGAGCCAAATCTGATCCAGCTGGAAATCCATCAACATAACCCTCTTCTGAAGCGATTGAACTGGGATGAAATCAAATATGAAACTACAAAAGTATCCCCCAAACCAGCCAAACAACCTTAGTTCCGGACCCAACAAGTGACGACAGGGTGGTTCCAAGAAGGGGCTGGGTGCCCAGCGGCCAGTGGGAAGCCGAGCGCCTTTGTGCTGAGGAACGGGAGGGAGCAACAGAGGTTGTCGCTGCTCAGCATCCAGCATCCAAGACAGACATGGACTTTTTTTTTTTTAGAGAAGCAGCTGCAGGGCAGTGGAAGTGACGCAAATTTGGTGTCAAAATATCTGGAGGCTGAAGTATATACCACTTGTCAATGCTATGACCTTGAACTTCCTCAAGCCCTTTTCCTTGCTGTACGATAGTATAATAAGGATAACTCAGACTTGGATGAAATGTTGGAGGTGGGCACCACGAGGATAAAAAGATGTGGGGACTTCAGTCATTGCCCTAGTCAGGAGGGCAGACCCCCCCACCCCGTCCCTTCCCCACTCGCCAGCCTGCTTTCCAATCCGCCCCTCCTTCAAGTCTAGCTCACGCCCTGGCTCCTCCCTAATGCCCTCCCTGGCCTCCCGGACCCCTGCTTGCCCTGTGCGTGCACCGTCAGCTCCCACCCGTTCCCCTCCACCGCCACCTACACAGACTGCCTGCCGCCCCCACTTCTGGAACTGCTGTCCCCAAAGGCCAAATACACCTGTTATTTACTCTCCAGTGAGTGACCAGCTCCCCAGATCACCTGTACCTGCCAATAAAGAGCTGTGTCTCCTACATCCTCGGAGGTCAGAATGTAGGAGTAGCACCAGCCTCGAAATCACCTGTCCTTTGAGGGGACACCTCAGAGAGGTGAAATGACCTGCCAAGAGCTGCTCGGCTCTGGAGGTCGGGTCAGCACCAGGAGCCAGGCCCCTTGATGCCCAGTGACACGGTCAGTGGGGTGAGGGTGTAAGGGGGACCCGATTTTGCAGATCATACGGGTGTCTCTGTGGGGGACTCGTCACGACGTGTAACGGTGACACACGTTTCTGATGGGTGAGTGTTGGGCCTGGCAAAGACTTGAAGGCAGGGAGGGGATCCGGGGCCACAGTGACAGAGGGCTCTGTGGCCAGGCTGGTCTAGGTATAATCCTGCCACCACCCCCACTGTCTGCTCGTGGGCAGCTTCATTCCACTGAGGTCAGAAATGCTTTTCGAGCCCGACGGTGGCAGGCACAGTCAGAGATCGGGATCGCGGTGCCCTCGTTTGGTTGTACTGTGGTCCACTGGGCAGTGTTTCCGAGAGAGGAATAAAGTGTTTTTTCCCCTCTAAGTCCCTTAGGGAGTTGGGAGAGAAAGGACCACCATGACCCGCACGGTGGCGAGGAGACACCAGCTCCTGTCTCTGGCCCCTGGGAGCCCTGGTGCTCTCCTCATCTGTTATACAGACAGTTATGAATCCCTTGTCCCCAAGGTCTAGCATCCCTTGAGAATGGTCCGGGACAGAGTGTCAGTGAAGGCAGAATGTCCAGGATTTGTCCCAGGGTAGTGGAATGCAGAGTGTGCAAACACTGTGAATACACGCTTTGAAATAGTGTGTGTGAACTTGTCAGCGCTGACCTTCTGCAGGACTGCCCCCCCACGCCCCAGTCCCTGGTCACTCCTGTCACTGGAGAGTGCAGCCTTGACCCCTTACTGGCCTCTCCAGCAGCCACAGAGCGGGGAGAGACAGAAGGGCCAGCGTGAGGGGCAGGAGGCTTCTTGGGGGATGCTGCCATGGCTCCATACCTGCCCCAACTTGAGGGCTACATTGTGGAGTACCCAGCCAGGATTTTGAGATCCATGTCCGGCCCTCAGTCCCTGAGTTTCCCTGGGACTGGGCAGATCTCTGATTTTGCTGCCTGGTATATATAAGTCTGAATCCCTCCGGTAGAAGATAGCTCAGTCCCTAACGGAGGGATAGGAGATTCCAATTGTCTGTGTGAGGCAGCCCTGCAGACTTCAAGCTTCACAAGCACTCGGGCCTTTGTGTTAAGAAAAAGATGCCCTTTCCTCCAGGGGGACTAAACTCCCACCTCAGGGCACATAGCTGGGCAAGTGGTGCACAGACTGCATTTTGACCCCCATTGCCCCTCATCTAGGCTCCTTTGTGCAGTGCACAAACCATGCAACTGAACATGGCAGCCCTAGCCAGAGTTTTGTATTGCATACTCCTTGTGAGCAGGCACTGCCGACACTGGGGACACAGAAGGAGCAAGACAAGACATGCATGATCCCTGGGCTTACGGGGCTCACACAGGATTGGCCACAAACAGGCCAACCTATGACTACAACAATATAGGGTGAGCTCAAGGCTATCCAGCCAAGAGCATGATGTGGGGAAAGGGAGGGGACGGGCACGGTGGAGGGACTTAATTCATAGCAGGTAGGGAGGGGGTGGTTTCTGGGGGAGGGGTTGGGGCCAGGAAATCAGACCCAGAAAGAGTTCAACCTATCTGAGAAGCAGGGCGGTCAGTGGCTGGAGGGGTGCAAAGGGAGAATTCTGGGACATCAGAAAGGTGAGTGGGCCTGGGTGGGGCAAGTGCTTGAAGTTCACTGCTAGAAGTTTGGATTTTGTTCAAAGTGTGGTGGGACCCCTGGCCCTTCTGAGCCACTGGGTGGAAGAGGGAGTGGGAAGTGACCAGAGACAAGTGGCCAGGGGGATAACCCCTGGGGGCTCAGCAGAGGACAAGGGTCAGGGGAAGGACGGATGGTTGAACAGGGCCCAAATCTCACCTCGCCCTGCCACCTCTCATGATGTCATGGATTCTGGTGGGTTTGGAGGTGACATTTCAACTTCTGGGGTGCCTGGCCTTGGAGCAGAAAGGGACCACAGGCCTCCCTCTGCCTCTCATGACAGATTAGGTCATAGCGTCTCCTTTCTGTGGGTGGCACGCAGGTGGGAGGTCCTCTCGCGGACTAAGCAGAGTGATGTGTGTTCGCAGTTCAATGTTAAAAAGTCCACGGAGCCCGTGCAGCCCCGAGCCCTCCTCAAGTTCCCAGACATCTACGGACCCAGGCCAGCTGTCACAGCCCCGGAGGTCATCAACTATGCAGACTACACTCTGAGGACCACGGAGGAGTCCGCTGTCCCTGCCAGCCCCCAGGCCCCGAAGGACAGCCGCCTCAAGAGGCAGGTCACGGAGGAGCTGTTCGTCCTTCCTCAGAACGGTAGGGGTCTCCTGCCCTTGGTTCCCCGCCAGGTGGCACTCCGGGGGGCGGGTCTAGCGGCGACCCTGTAGATGCTGGGCCTAACCCAGCCCCAGCGTCAGTCCGTAGCTTTTGGCGCTGGGCAAGCAGGTGGGCCCGGGGCCTTGGAACCACTGTGCTTTACTCCCCCAGATATGTTGCTACAGTGCCTTTCTCCAGGGCCTCCAGCTTCCCACCGGGCAATGGAGAATCCTTTTCAAGTCTGTAGAGAAGTCCTGATTAGTGATTAGATCACAGGCTTTCAAAGTCATGGGTTCAATTCTCATGTACTCGTTGGGTGGCCTTGGTCATGTTGCTAACCTCTCTGGGCTTCAGTTTCCTCATACATAAAATGGGACTGCACTTTCATCTGCCCCATAGGCCTGTTATGAAGTGTAAATAAAATAACGCGTGTAAAGTGCTCAGCCCAGGGAGTGGCACAAAGGACATAATCACAGCACTCTGTTACTATGTTTTCCTCTTCTCCTTCTCATTAGTGTGGACTTCAAGATGTAACACCTTCAGGGGTACGGTGCTATGCTGGGCACTGGGGCAGGTGTGCAAGGCAGACACCATCCCCAAACCAAAGGAGCATGCAGGCTTTCACAAGGAGGCAAGAAATACAGCCAGGAGAATGGTTGTTGTGTGGTTTGGTGATTTCGTTTGTGTGGTTGGAGACAGAGATGGCAGACGAGGAATCAGTGAACTGGTTCTGGCATGGACCCCGGTTTTTATGCATCTTCTGTCCTGCTGTATCTCGTGCTGGCCGGTGGATAGCGCCCCCTCCAAAACCCACCCAGGACCACAATGATTAGTCCGGCATTTCTTCAAGAACAAATTCACATAGTGCCTGTGGCATGAACAAAGCTGTTCCTCTTTTAGCCTCCAGCCTACATTTTATTTTTATTTTAGAGATTTTTAAAAATTTATTTATTTGAGACAGAGAGAAAAAAGCATGAGTGGAGTGGGGGGCAGAGGAAGAAGAAGAAGAAGACTCCCTGCTGGGCAGAGAGCCTGATGTGGGGCTTGATCCCAGGACCTTGAGATCATGACCAGAGCCGAAGGCAGAGGCTTAACCGACTGAGCCACCCAGGAGCCCCAAGAGATCTACATTTTAAATAGATGAAAACAGACCCATTGAGGACTCCAGAGATTACACTTGGAGGGTGGGGAAGAGCTTGCATGAGGAGCCTTGAGGGTGGATGGTCGGAGTCCTAATTTCTCAAAGCCCAGATGAAGCCAGGATTGGATGCTTTCCACCAGGAAGAACAGGAAAGGGTGTCAGAGTCTGGAACTTTGAAAAATTCAGAGCATTAGCTCATCTTCTCTTGGTCATCATTCCTCTTTTTCTTTCTCCCCAAAGAAGCCAAACACCAGCCCTACAGAAAGCTACCAGGAATTAATTCTTCAGCAAATATTGACCACAGGCATGGGTGTGCCACAGAGGGAGATGCCAGATCAATTGGATGTTGTCTCAGGGATGCTGAACATGTCCTACTCCCACCCGCGATGATCCCCAGCACCCGCCGTGGGGCTCAGCGTCCTGCTTCTAGAAGCTGAATACATTCCGCATTTCCAAGTGATGCTGGCTTTGTTTTGGTTTTGAAATTGAAGGCTAAGGTCATCTGAGAGCAGAGAGCTCTGGGTGCCAGGCAGGCCCTTTCTGTCCCTGACCCTGCTGTGTTCCTCTGTGTGGGACCCTCGGAAGCCACATGGGTCCTGTGTGAGTGTTGGTCTTACTTTATGCATTGCTCACAGCCTGGACAATCTATTCCTGACTTAGACATCAGGGGAATTGTTCACCACTCGCACGAACCTCATAGTGAGCCATTTAGGAAGTTCAATGGTCCTTCAAGTAGCTACTCTCTAAATTTGCTCTGAAATTCAAAATTTTTAAAATTCCTATCTGCCTCAAGTGGCGTCTGCTATAGCTGCTGGAACCTCTAATTCTTGGAGTGTGTTTGAGTGATGGCAGTCTTCCAGATGTTTGGCTCCAGTGCAAAGGATGCTGAGTGAGCAATCTTGGTGGGTTTAGGAACGTCTGAAATAAAGCTGTGGTCATTCATTTGTTCCACAAGCATTTATTGCACCTGCACTGGAGTCACGTCCACAACCCCTGACCTTGTCCCTGGCATCTCCTCCTGACTCATTTCTCTCACATTGATCTCTGTCCGTGAATACCTACGGAGCAAGGATAAGACTCCAGGAGAGGCGGAGCTGGAGACCTGAGCTTGGTTTGCCTGAAGCAGGGTGCCTGGACCACACACGCTCTGACAGTTTCCCTTCTCGAAAGTTCACCAGGGGCTGAGTCCTGGGCCAAGTACTTTCCCCACTTCATTTCATTTTGTGCAAGTAACTTTAGGAAGGAGGAACTATGATCACTCCCATGGTAAAGATGAGGAAACTGAGAAGTCCCGGGTCACATAACTATTACAGGGCAACAAGGTGCGACACCAAAGCCTGTGTCTTGCCCACTGGGCGGTGACAGTCCTTCAAAATGTCATCCTGGGACCACCAGGGTCACCCTGGTGTGGCCACCACGATGTGGCTCCCCAGCTATGGAGCTTTCAGTTTGCATTCATGGTGTACGTGGCAGATGGGAAAGCTGTGATCTGGAAAACGGGACCCTAACATAGGTGGCAGTGACGGCCTTCCCTCTCTTGACAGGTGTAGTTGAAGATGTGTGTGTCATGGAAACCTGGAACCCGGAGAAGGCCGCCAGCTGGAACCAAGCCCCCAAACTCCACTACCGTGTGGACTATGACCGGCAGAAGGCAGAACTGTTCGTGACTCGTCTGGAAGGTATTACTTCTTTTGGACTTCCACGGGCTTCCATGTGCCCATCTCCCCTGGAGGAGCTGGGCGGGAGGGATGGGAGCACCTGTGGCAGAGGGAGCACCCTGTAACCAACAGACCCTGAAATGTGTGGGGTTCTCCCCTCCTCCCATAGAACATTCAAAGTGGAGAATCCTGGTTAGAAAACATCTTTACTCCAAGTGGTGATTCAGAGGCCGGGCTCCTTCCATCAAGGGCCCCTCAGTCCTCTCAGGTCTCCTTGTCATCTGTATCTAGTAGGTGGAAGCAGAGGGAGGAGGAGGCGAGAGCACAGCCTCCCCCTTAAAAGCCATGACCTGCATAGACCATGCATCCCTTCCGCTCACTCCCGGAACTCATGGTCACTGACTGCCAAGGAGCCTGGGAAGTGTGGCTCAGTGGGTGCTCAGCAGAAAGAGGAAAGGGGGTTTGGGTGACTAGCAAGCTCTCTCTGTCACAGGTGCCTTTGACATTGAATGGAGCTTTGTGCTGGATATGAAGGGTGTTCTGAATGGGCAGCAAAGTTTCTGTAATCCAGGAACTGGGTGGTCTTTCCAAGGGGGTCACGATGTCCCTGGTGTTCCGACCCCAACTGTTCACTTTGCCATCAGCAAACAAAGCTGAGGCTTTGCTAAAGAATTGGGGCTAACAATAGTCCATTCTATGGCTCCTGGGAGTTGGGAGCTGTGAGCAGGAGAAATTAGACTTTTGTATTAAATGTTATGTTTTTAGGGGGTGTTTTTCTTTATTATTCTCTTTCAAGATTTTTTAGCCTTTTCTTATCCTTGAGTGCATTTGGTTTTCACAATAGTCCCATTTAACAGATTAGGTAACTGAGGTCTAGCAACCTCGGGTGACTTGTCTGAGATGGCTCCCGCTATTGGTGCTAAAGCCAGGACTAAACCCAGTGCCCTTGGAGCCCGGTGGAGAGTACTAGCAGGATATGTGGCCTCAGTCCTTCACCATCTCTTTGGGAAAGGTCAGCTACCCTTTCTCAGGTGATCATTGAGTATCCAGCCATAAAAGCACCAGGGGTACAAGTTTCTGGATTAAGCCCATCTTGGGAAGCATTAAAAACACCAGAGTTCAGAATGAGAAAACAACAGAGGTAGTGGCCAAGCGATGTGTGCCACAAATGGTTGTGTGGTAAATATTGAAGGTACAGAACAAACAAGAACAGGATTGGAGCACAGAAGTCATCGCCGTGCATGGGTCTTGGCATCTTGGGGACACATCAGGGTCATGAGGTGGGGAGGGCTCTGGGAAGGACCCTATCCTGTCCCTGTTCTCCTGGGAACCAGCATGAGCTGACATGGGCTATACTGGGGGAGCTCCAGTTTCTAGGGCAATTCCACAAAGCCATGGTGGTCAACCTGGGGGCTCCTGTGCTCCTGGGGTCATGACTGTGAAGCTGGACACGGCCACTCCAAGCCAACATGAGCCGCCCCCCTCCCCTAGTTCTTGCGAAGTCGCACGACTGTGTTGCTGTCTCCTTGGCTGCAGCTGTGACCAGCGGCCACGATGGAGGCTGTGACTGCTACGTCCAAGGCAGTGTGGCCAACAGGACCGGCACAGTGGAGGCCCAGACAGCGCTGAAGAAGCGGCAGCTGCACACCACCTGGGAGGAAGGCCTGGTGCTCCCCCTGGCGGAGGAGGAGCTCCCCACAGCCACGCTGCGCCTGACCTTGCGGACCTGCGACCGCTTCTCCCGCCACAGCGTGCTCGGGGAGCTCTGTCTGGGCCTGGATGGGGCATCTGGGCCTCTGGGGGCCGCCCAGTGGGGTGAGCTGAAGACTTCAGTTAAGGTAGGGTTATGTCTTTCCAGGAAAGATGAAACCCGTTAGTGGAGCTTGGGGTGATGGGACTGGGCCGGCGCTCACGCAGCAAGCTTTACAGACCTTCCCGGCGCGCGTGCGTGCATGTGTGTATGTGCGTGCAAGGAAGTTGAGAGTCGTGGACGGGGTGGAGGGCTGCCGCAGACCCCAGCCCAGGCTGTGGAATTCCTGGGGTCTGATTTGCTTCTAGCTTGCTTGCCATCGTGGAAAATGTGTTATGAGTGTGTGGATTCTAATGCTGACAGTAATACCCCATCTGAAGGGATGCCCTGTGTCCCTACTATGTGCCAGGCACTGCTGGGGAGACAGGCCCCACATAGGACGCCTTTATCCCTAGAGCTTACAGACCCGAGAGATAAATTGGAGCAGACGAGTGATGATATGGGACATGGGTTGAATCCTAAGACACCTAACCGAAGTGCTCTGATGGAGAGTTCTAGAAGGCATGGTGGGAAGTGGTGTTTGTGCTAGGCTTTGAAGGACGGACTGGGCTGGGGGCAGCCCTAGAGCCCAGTGTTCTGGGGCCCCTAGCCCTGGTTCCCCGCACCCCTCTGCTGCTGCGGGAGCTGAGAGAGGGAGAGAAGGGTCTGCCGAGAGGCTGAGCTGTTCAGGGCGGCGTTTCTTGGAGAACAAACCGGTATTCCTCACAGGCCCGGCGGTGAGGGGTCAGAGAGGTCAAGGCCGTAGGATGGTATGTGGTTATTTAGCCCATCAAGGCCTAAATCAGGACCATTTAGGATCTTTTAGGATCGAGGCCTCCTTCAGGGGTCTGCCACAGTGCAGCCTAGCGGGAGCCTTCCGGGGCTGGTCTCAACCAGCGGATCAGTGCCTTATGGGGGCACTGCATAGCCTCCAAAACCCCATGTATTTACTCCCCGGCCCTTTACAGAAAACGTTTGCTGACTGCTATGCTCGAGTAATAAAAATACTACAAAGGGCATTCATTTTTGAGGACTTACTCTCTGTTCTTCTGTTGCTGTGCTTAGAATTTTACTTCAGTCCTTTCCTAGAGCAGCTAGGCAGGAACGACACTGTGACTCATTTACAGGGGTGGGGCTTGGGGTCACCCAGCTGGGACAGCGCCAGCTCGGCCTTCCGGCCAGCTGGGTCTAGCTCACTCAGTCCGGTGCTGCCCTCTGGTCACCGCCTACGAGGCCCCCTCCGAGGGGACCTCTCCTGACGGACACTGTCACTCCCCGCCGGCCCCCCTTTAGGCTGTCATCTCTTTCTCGCCTTATTTTTCTTTCTTCCCAGCCACAGACACTCGATAAAAACTGATAGCTACTCTCCGCTGCAGCCAGGCTGATCTGCAGCAGGCTCCCTAATGACTGCGCGATTTGGGACCCGAGCGGAATCACAGCCCCGGGGTGGGGGAGCGGGGGCTGGGAAGAACATCGGACACTTGTGGTCCATTCAGCTGCCAAACCAGCTTTCTCTGGAGGGGGAGGGCCTCCCCAGGGCTTCGGGGACTTCTAGCCAGAAGGCTCAGACCTGCTGTCACTCCCCCTAGGAGAGCAAAACGCATCCCTTCATCCTGGGAACACCTTGCCCAATTTCCAGCATGTGCCAGGCCCTGTGCCAGGAGCTGGGGGCACAGCAGTCATTCAAGGGGGTGGCCCTGGCCTCAGCTTGGGGTTGTGGGCTGAGGTGAACAAGGTAGGTGGAGCCCTCCGTGGCCACAACCCTGAGGCCTCTCTCCTCTAGGCCAGAATGGGTTAACCCGGGGGCCCTCTGTGCCCCAGTTCTCGCCGGAAGACATTTGGCCAAACAGTAGCGTCACCCGGGACGAGCCCCTCACAGGCTGACATGCCCAGGATCCTCCCGCTTGGCTTCGGGGAAGCAGGACACGGAACCCAGATTGTCCTGTGACTATAGACCAGGCCCACCAAGGACTTCCAAGAAGTGGTCTGGAGCCAGGAGGCTGGGCACATCCCTCTGGGTGCCTGGACAGGTCCCTGGGCCTAGCTTCTTCATCAGGGAAAGCTCCAGGTTAGAACTTGGGCTGTGGCATCAGGCCAGACCTCCACTAAGGCTTCGCTTTGCTGCTTCCCTTCCTTGGGCTGCGGGAGACCTCAGGCAGCCATGTGCCCTCTGAGGGTCAAGACCTTGTGTTCAGAATGGGAACAAGTTAGTGTCGCCAAGGTGATTGTCAAGATTCAGTAGGATGTCTCCCCCTACTTTCTCACAAACATTTATTGGATGTTAGCTGTAGGCTACGTGCTAGGGAAGGGCTTTGCAGAACCCCAGCGTAGTGGGATCGATAACACAATTGCACCTAGCACACAGTAAGCGTTTAAATAGTCTTCACGGCTATTATTCATGTCCTTGCAAAAGTCCCTGGTAGCTCCCAAATCATTTCGTCATGTGACTAGTTACTTAGGGCCAGTTGAATCTTTGGGGTCATGTTGCAGACATCCCCCCATCCTGGAGAAAAGGGGTGACCCGGGCAGAGGGCTCGCCAGCTTCATCCTGCCTCACTCCCAAAGCCCACACTGGCTCCTATTCATCCAGAAACAATATTCCCACTTAATCATCTCGAAAAATGCGGATTGTCCTTCCTCTATGACCGATGGTGATCTTCTGAGCAGACAGTTCCACAGCGATTCACGTGGGCCCCAGGCTCACTGGGTGGATGTATGTATTATTATCCCCATTTTACAGATGAGGCCCTGGAGGCCTGGGGAAGCGAAGTCACATGTTAAAGTGCAGACAGCACTTGGAAGGCAGGATTTCTCAGCCCTCTGTGGTCCGGGGCTAGGGTGTACACACTTTCACCGCCTTGGGACTGTGACGGACATCTGCCTCCTGGGTCTGTGGGGGGGGGGGGGGGCTCTTTGGGTCATTTTTGTCTATCAGTGGATTTGTTGAAATTCCAAACAATTGCTTGTCGGAATTCCAGTGGAGACACTCTGGAAAGCCACCAAAGGAGGCAAAGTGTGTTGGACGCTTCGCACAGGCATCTGCCCCCCCGCAGAGTGTACTTATTGCCAATGGCCTCTGGTGCCCTTTCTACCATCGCGTGCCTAGCTTTTTTGTTGACACGGTTGGCCATTCTGTTGACCGAGCAGGGCCGCATTCAGCATCTGTCATCACGTTATTGACTCTCAGCCGTACAGGGGCTGGAAGGAATTATCTTCTCAAACAGAGTAATGAATCACACCTCTCCGCGGCCCCCCCGGAGCCTGACCGGTCGATGCAATAGTTCTCAAATTGTGTCCCCTAGACCCTAGTGTTCTATAAAAATACCCCAAGAACTTGGGGGAGGGAAAGGTGAAGAATGAAAAGGGGTCCTGACCCTCTGTTCCGGCCACGTCCTAAGTGGCATCTCTTCATTCTGTTTGATATGTCAGGTTTGAATATATGATATTTGGAAAATCACATTTTGTGGCAAATTTAAACCTCTTATTGAAGCTCACACTCCATATCATTCCTCTGTGCCCTCTTCCCTTCTGCAAGAAAGCAGCGTTGGTGGGTGAAGTGTTTCTAGGATGCCTATTGGATACAAGACCAGTGGGAGCCCAGCCTCCGCATTAGCTGATGGGTCAGAAGCCACCCCTAAGAGAAGCCCCTCCTTCATCTTCTTCTCTGTTTCAGGAGCCGTCTGCAGGAACTGGGGAGGTCCTTCTGTCCATCAGCTATCTCCCGGCTGCCAACCGCCTCCTGGTTGTACTCATTAAGGCCAAGAACCTCCACTCTAACCAATCCAAGGCACTGCTGGGGAAGGGTGAGTGAGACTACACTCCCTTCCTTACACTCATTTCCATAATACTCCCGGGCCCGTCCCTTCATCGGGCCCGGGTCGGAGCCACCTAGAGCTCCCGACCCTGCAGGTGCACATGCGGAGAACTGGTCTCACCCGTGGGTCAGAGGAAGCAGAGGATCGGACCAAGGAAGCCACAGAGCATAGTACCCAGGCTGTAGAGAGGAAACTTAGCTCAGCCCATTTCCCACACGGGACTGTAGTGACCTCACCGGCAGGTATCGGGAAGGCGGGGCGGTCGTCCCGTCTCAGCTCACCATCCCTGTGTGCCCCGCACCCAACCCCAGTCTCTTCTCTTCTCTCAGTCTTTGTCGAGCTGCCGCCCCCACAGCAGCTGAGTGTGGGCGCTGGCAGAAGGTGTGTGGGTGCATGGGCTGAGACGGCCTGAAGCTTAGGGCGTCTGTGCCCCATATACCCAAGTAAGCCTCTCTCCAACATTCCGGGAGCCTTGGTTTTTTTTTTTTTTTCTGGATACCCCAGCACAGACAGACACCCGCCCCCCCAAGTCTTGGGGACCAAACAGGCTCTCTTATCGGAGCAGGAAAGCAGCACTGGTTAACAGTATGATACCTGGACCCCATGCCAAGTGCTCAGAGCAGGATATAAATAACCAGGTATTTATAGCAGGATGCAAAAAAAGAATTACCACCGTGTTCAGAAACTCTGAGCAAACAGTTTTGGGCAAATGAAATCAGAAGCGCTAGTCTTGCCGCCAGATCCCCCAGCAGAAGGCCAGGCCAGAATTCCGTGCCTCCTTTCCTCATCCCTTTCAGACAATTCTTTGTCTCCTGCTCCTTTTTTTTTTTTTTTTTTTTTTTTTTTTTTAACAGCTCCTGTCAGGACAATTACGACACAACACTTTGTCTCTCAAATCTATCTGCTGAAATAACAAACTAGCCGCATGGGGGTGATAATTATCGCCATAAATACCAAGGAACAATTATTTTCCCATTAGCTTCGGGAACCTTGACTAATGAAAACGTAATTCGGCATCGGAGCCTAGTGAGGCTCCATGCAGGCTTGTCCTGTGACTCATGCTACTGTTGGGGAGGCGGGGGGGGGGGGACAGCTCTATTGACCCAGAACGCACAAGGGCCCAGGCAGTCTGCTCTCACCCTTCACATGAAGCCGGGCTGCTCCAGTAACATTCACAAAACAACCAAGGAGAAGAACTCAACCCATCAGCAGGAGACTTTCTATCTTAATAACCAACAAAAATGCTGGGAGGGAGAACCAAGGGGATGAAGACGTGGGGATGGCTTTGTATTGCTGGTTGAGTTGAGGTCAAGTTGTGGTACATCGGAGGCACTATCTGGAATCTGGGTTGATGTGGGACACAAAGACCCTTGGAAGGGCTCATAGCAGGTAGTGGTTCAAGCTTGACCCAGTCATGGGCTACCCAGTGACCACCTTGGTGTGTTGTACTATTGTGGGTTTTCCACACTACAGCCTAAGTTCTACGGATGCAGGAAGTTTTGCTGTAACTCTATGTCTAGTGCCTCACAGTGGGCATTTAATTATTGCTGAATGAATGCGTGGCCCAGTGAGGAGGGTGATGCCGGCAGAGGGGGTGCAGAGAGAGGGAGCCTCAGGGTACATCTTTAGCCAGGGACCCTGTCTCTCTAGCCCTCAATCAGAGCATTATCCTGGACCATCCACACCCTACAGACTCACCTTTCCATCTCTCTTTCACCCAGACGTCTCCGTCAAAGTGACCTTAAAGCACCAGGCACAGAAGCTGAAGAAGAAACAGACAAAACGGGCCAAGCACAAGATCAACCCCGTATGGAACGAGATGATCATGTTTGAGCTGCCCGACGAGCTGCTGCAGGCCTCCAGCGTGGAGCTGGAGGTGCTGAGCCAGGATGAAGAGGGGCAGAGTTGTGCCCTTGGCCACTGCAGCCTGGGCCTGCACGCCTCGGGCTCTGAGCGCAGCCACTGGGAGGAGATGCTCAAGAACCCTCGCCGGCAGATCGCCATGTGGCACCAGCTGCATCTGTAGGCAGCCGCCCGGGCTCCTCCCCTTCCAGGCCCCGCCCCGCCCCTCCAGCCCTGCTGTCCTCTGCAACGTCCTCTTTGTGCCCTATCCTCATTCTGACACCCAGGAGACAGATGTGTTTGCAAAGGCTGGGACCCCGTGCCTCTCCTAGTGCACTCGTCTTTCCAAAACATGAGCAGGGTGGGGTGGGGCGGTGTGTGGAAACGGGGCATTGGGGTGGCACTGAGGAAGGTATGGTGCTCCTCTGTGCTATTGCAGAGACACTTGTCAAATACAGACCACATGCAGTTTTGGCAGGTGGACTCAGGCCCGATGCAGAGAACGCATAATGTGAAGAAGAATGAGTGCAGAGAACGTGGCTCTTTAAAAACGAGCATTTCAAAAATGGTGGAGGACATAAAGCATCCTGGATCAACTCGTGGAGTTAGGGATTGGGAATGGGAAAGGGTGGGATGAAATAGCCAGCATGACATCGTGCCCCTGACCCACGACTGTCACCCAGTGGTTCTCGAACCCTAGTGTGTGAAGAATCACCAGCAGATTCCCCGGACCTGCCCCCTGACACTCCAGATCAGTATTCCTGGCCACGACCCCGGCACCTGCATTTTTACCAAGCTCCGTGCGGTTTTGATGCAGAGGTGGGAGCACGGCGCTGGGAGAAATCCCTTCTACAACATTCCAGACAGGTTTCCCCAGTCCTTGTCGGGACTCCCAATACCCTGAGGCAGCTGGTTCCGAGGCTGGACATCTCAACTGTCAGTGTGAAACTTGGGAGGCCTCTGGTTTTGTTTTCTTTTTAATTTAATCATTTTAATTCTGAATATTTTTCCTTTGTGCTCTTCAGATCCCGTTTTTGGACTGGATTTTGTGCTTTTTATTGACAAACTCTGTCGTTTTAACTCAAAGTCCGTTTCTGTTATCTTCGGGGAGATCTTCCTTGACCAGGTGTGGGTGGGATTCCCCTGTTTGTCGCGAGGCGCTTGTTGTCACGCCCACCAGCATCACCAAAGTGACCCTCTGAGACAGATTCATCTTTCTCAGTGTTCCAGCCACTGCAGGAGGAACAGGAGGCTCGTGTTGATTTAGGCTGTTCTATCTGGCTGCCTACAAGTGGCCAAAGAAGGAAACTTGAAATAGGAAAAAAAAAAAGTCTTGCATGAATGTGTCCCCTTTCCTCAATTTTCAGGGCCTGCCACTGTCATCAGTAAGTAACCAGCAACTTGGCTTCAAATTCCTACCTTCTTATTCCAAACAGCTGTCCACGTGGTCACTTAGACACTGAGTCTCGCTGTTGGGTATACCGCTTGCCCAGGAACCAGGGTTCGCGGGTTCTGTTGTTGGCCGTCTGTCAGATGGGACAAATGACACGGCAGCTCTGTCTCTGTGAATGACGTGGCAGATGAAAGAGAGCTCCAACACCGGAGGCGCTCTCTGCTAGAAACAAAGCACAGCCCCCGGCAGGTCACCTTTAAGCGTCAAGATGGCAGTTGATGGTGACTGGAAGGGACCAGAACCATCCCAGGCACTTACAGAACTATGGATTCTGCATTTGGGCTCCTCGCTACTGACACCCAAGCTCTGAGCTTTCCAAGGTCACCCAGTCCTGTCATCTGCAAGGAAACCCCTGGGTGAGGTGACCGGTAAGGGCCTACTTCAGGCCTGTGACGAGTCAGGCCACTCTTGGCCTCTGCCTGAGGATCGGAGCGGGCACCTCATCACCTTGGGTCATGATTTTCCATTTCTGTGCAGAAGAAGAAAAGCATCCCAAGAGACAGAAAAAATATCGAATCCCTGTTTAATTGGCAAGTTTTCAGGTAATTGGAGAATTTGCGCCTTAAGGTTCGTCACTTCCTGCCAACATTTTTTTTTTTTTTTTAACTTTTTTAGGCAAAGCATTTGTTGGTGATTCCCTATGGCATGTTGCTAAGACTCCCTGCACACTCTGGCCTCCTGGTTTTGGCCAGCATGGCCCCAAGAAAACAAAGCATTTCCTCTGGGGCCTGACTGGTACTCTCCTCTCTCTAACACCCATCACTGCAGTGTAGAAAAGTCTGGATTCTGGACTTACCGTCAGGAAACACAAGTTCTGCTTCCTTATAAATTTATGCACCTGCCTCACAGTTACACTGAAGGGTGTTGGAGGTAGACGGAGCCAGAAACATCAGCTCTACAGACTGTGGTCTTTCCATCACGGGCATCTATGTCTTTGTGTCTTAAGGATTTCATTTTCCAGAATCCAGACTCAAGGTTGCCCTGGATAGGAGTCAAGTGCTACCACAGAATATCTCAGTGTCGACCACCACCTCACTTAGTGGGCAAGCGCAGGAACAAAGGAGGTCTTGTGTGGGATTTTGTCTGTTGTCTTCACTGGGGTGTTCCAAGAACCTAGAATAAAGCTAGCTGATGGCCCTCAATTAATATCTGTTGAATGAGTTAATGAGTGGAGAATAGATGGAGGACCAGACAGAGAAAGACACTGTAAGTGGCATAAAGGTCAGTCTGCCCTGAGTTCTCCATGGTAAAAGCATCAGCCGTCTGATGACAATTCACAGCCCTCCGTATCAATGTAATGAACAATAGTGGTTTTCCAGCAGAGCTCTGTCTTGGTGAATTTTAAACTGCCCAGAGACATCAGGCTGCCAAATCAACGGACTCGAGGAATCTTCGCGTCGGGGTGCCTTATACCAGATCCCTGAGCAATTTTACTACCAGCTTAGAGTAAGCGGGTCTGGGTGAAATCAACCGATCATTTTTGAAAGGCACACCTTGTACTTCGCAGGGAGCATTTTCTAAAAAGGGCATGGAGCGAGGTGAAAATAAAGGGAAAACCCACCACAGACCAGGCTGGGGCCGCCGAGGTGAACTGGTTCTCTCCTAGATACAGTGAAGGGGATGCCCACCCTCGTTAACCTGTGGCTCCACTGCCCACATCAAATCAGCGTTTATCTGCCAGGTTCCCATTGCTCCAGGCCTCGCACAGGTCTGTCCATTTCACTTTGAGATACGATCCTTGGCGTGGGCTGAGGGACCCATCACTCCAAAGGACACTATGTAGAGAGGGGAGGATGCAGAAGAGGCTCTCCGGGGGCAGTTTCTTGGGGATGTAGAGGAGTCTGAAGGGGAGGAAGCTGCAGTGTAAGCCAAACTGAGGTAAAGACCCCCAAAAGAGAGACCTAGTCCTTGTGATCTGTTTCTGCTGCCTGTGTTTCTTGTTGTCAGTGCTAAGTGTGTGTTTGTTTCTCAATCATGAACTGAAGCACAAAAAGACGCATGAGACATTGTAGTCATATGTCTGGTGTCACACTTGGGAGCAAAAATCTCTCAGTGGTAAATAAATAATTTCCAGTGGGGTCAGGGGCCCAGTGTTTTCTTTTTTTCTTTTTGCTTCGTATTTGAGACACATCAGATGCACAGACAATAATTTGATAAACACTCGTCATTAGCCGCTACCGAGTTTTAGAAACCTTGACGAATGCCATTGAAGTCTCCTTGGTTTCACTCATGAGAGCGTCACGTTTCTCCCCACCCCAAACATGTCTTCACCCCTTCCCTCCAGGTTACATAAACCCTGAGCAGCCAAAGAGTACTTTGCGTTTTAAACTTTATTTAACTTGTATCTCACTATTTGGGCTGCACATGAAAATTTTGAGCTTGACCCCTGCAGACCTATGTAGGTCTAGCTCATTTGTTTATTTATTTATTGACTTACGTATTTGCCGCTGTATCCTATTCTATGGTACAGAGAGGCCACGGTCCCATTCTCTCAGTAACATACATTTAGAGCTTTCTTTGTTTTTTTCTATCATAAGGCTGCTAGGAACATTCTCATGCATGTCCCTTTGCTCCCGTGTACAAGTTTCTCTAAGGTATGTCCCCAAGAGTGAGTAGAATAGCTGAATCAGGAAGGGCTCTCTGTGCATGGCTGTGCACATGCGAATGTGTGTGTGTGTGTGTGTGTGTGTGTGTGTGTGTGTGTGTGTGTGTGTGTCTTCATTCTCACGCCCCCTGGTGGCTTTGCTTGAGCACCGAATCCAAGGTCCTACACAGGTGCTGGGATGCCGGCCTTGATTCTGGCCCCTTGGGGGCTCTGCCTTCATTCTTGAGAAGAAAAATCAGGCAGGACCTAGAGACTTCTTTCTCAAACACCCCCCAAAGAAATACTCCTATCGCTGGAAGATCAGTGCATCAGCCAGTGGCTCTCCTGCACTCTAGAAGGTGGGCCGGAACAAGGGGACTCCTGGAGGCCTGTCACCCTAGGTTTTCTTGGCGGCTGCCGCAGGCCAGCCTCTGGAGGCAGAGCCTCTGGCATCAGGCAGAGGGCAGGGTCAGAATTTTATAGTCAGTAGGGAATTAGCCAGGGCTGATTAAAACCAAAGTTCTCATAAAAGAGAAATGATCCATGAAGAGAGCCATGAGATGTCTTTGCTTTCCAAGTCTGTGTGTGTGCAATTCCTTATTTTATATGCTGCACATATTTCTTATACTGTAATGACAACCAGAATTTTTAGTTTCATAATTAAGTAGAAGTTGGTCCTATCCCACAGAGAGCTAAGTATACAGACTGTGTTTCACGGGTAACTATGACTATGGCCCACGGGAGCCTAAAACTAACATCTAAGAGTCCGGAAGAGGGAAGAGTTCATTAATCACTTGATACAGGGCTTTCCACTGAACCGCCTTACATAATAAGCTCTGTCCCTGCATATAAAACCCACTCACGCCTAGAGCACTGTGGGGAGGAGCCAAGAACGTACATCCCAGCGTGGCTGTGTCACTCTGCGGCCTTGGGCAAGTCACTTGCGTTTGGGCCTCTGTGTCCACGTCTGTGAAATGAATTTGGACCCAATGATCGCTTGCTTTAAGGTGTTAGGATTCTGTGACCTAGACCGGCAACAATCTACTTTTCATACTAGTTTCAGTCTCCTGTCTCGTGCATGAAGCAAGAAAACCCACCCACCTGTGTTCCTGCCCTCTTCTCCCTGTGCCTGGGAGGTCCCACCGGCATCTCTGACAGTCACCCACTCCCTGAGGCGAAACACAATGTCACCTGAGGCTCTGAGTCAGCCTCTCTCCTTTGCTCTGCTCTTAATGGAGCTGGTGGTGGTAATTTTCCACCAAGAGTTTCTTTTTTTCTTTCTTTCTTTCTTTTTCTTTTTTTTTTTTTTTTTTTACTGCCAATTAGAAGCCCCAGCATTCCAGAAGCTCGGAAGACCAGCATCTGTTCTGTCTCCCTTCCCCGGCAGACACCTGGCAAGGCTAGAGCCACGGGAGGTGCTACAGATAAACTTAGGCTGTTTGGCATTTTCTTGGTGAGAGTGTTGAAGGACTGCACCCCCTTCTTCCCTCCTTTTCCTCCTGCAGGTGAGCCTGCACAGATGGTCCTCGGCATGAACCTCAGAAGCTTCCCCAAGCCAGAGATGGAGGCAGACACCTCTCTGGGGGGAGGTGAGAGGAAGTCAGTCTCGGGGCTGGAAGCCAGGCGTCGCTAAGGAAACCAGTCTAGTGGTGACCACCGTGTGCTCCAGTGGTCCCAGACGGTTTTCCTTCAGTCAGTGTGGTCTTGCAAGAGGCCTGGGCTGGAGCAAGGCTTTCCGTTCCAGTTTCCCAACACTCCTCCTTGGTGTTTCAGGACCGCCCCTTGGCAAGTGGGTGTTGGCAGGAATCCTGCTTCAGAAACCCGGGGCGGGGGGGCGGGGGGGGAGGGGGGCACTCAAGCCAGGGACAAGCAAGGAGAAACTGGTTTTTCCAGCTAAAAAACAAACAAAACTTCTCTGCAACCCCTTTTTTCTTTAAAAGCCAAGTGGGATGTGCTCTGGTGGCAAAAGGAGCACCCTCAGGGTCTCAAGGCTGGGAGGGGAAAGGTGAACCCCCCCCCCCCCCCCATTCAGACAGAGGCGTCCAAGTCAGCAGGCAGAGGAAGTGTCGGTGGCTCTGTATTACAAATCACAGGCAATCCCCTCATCCAGGGTAGCTGCAGGAATTCCGGGGGAACCAGGACGGCAGTGGGAAATCACACAGCTTTCTAGCACCTACATCCTGATCTAAGAGGTAACAATATAACGATAATGATGACATACAGCATGTAGTAGCCCACTGCTCTGTGCTGGGCACTGAAGACACAGACTCAGATAAGTGATATTTTGTAAGAGGCAGAGGGGTTGCTGAATGGGGTGTTCTTGAACCCTAAGTCCAGGCTCTGATACACGGCCAGTGACCAAGACTCTTCACTGCAAAGGTAATTTAGATGCACTCACAGTGGCTTTCAAATATTGCCTAGGACTGTGGATTGAGAATTGCCAAGCTGGAAAGAGCTGGAAAGTTCTCTTTCCTGGGGAAAAGAGGGGATGCCTGCCTGCATTGGGAGGGACCATTATTCAAGGGACAAGAGCAAGTTGGAGTAGAGTATCACTCAAGGGAGCACCTCAGGGGCCACCGCCAGCATTGTTTAGAGAAGAGGTGGGGTCAAGGTCAGATGTAGCCAGGGGTCAGGTGCATGGTCATCCTGAGCAAATGAAGAAACCAGTGCAGAGACAGAGGAAGTGGAAGAATCCAGGACTTCCCGGGTGGCCGATACAGCATTAATGGGATTATACTTTTGTCAAGGGGCTACTTAAAGCCATTCGTTCATCCTTTCACTGAATATTGATTAAATACCTACTATGTGACAGGAGTTGCACACAGTGGGATATTAAAAAGTCTCCACTTTTCCCTTGTGGGCTTTATAATCTCAAGGGGGAAGACTAGACATAGAACAATCACACACACAGACACACACAGACGCACACACACGGTGGCACACAGAGATAATGTCATGAAAGGAAATACCAGGGGGAACACTGAACAGTGCCTTGAGGGTGGCTATCTAGATAGGGACCCTAAAAGATGAGAAGAGTTGGGGCACCTGGGTGGCTCAGTGGGTTAAGCCTCTGCCTTCAGCTCAGGTCATGATCTCAGGATCCTGGGATTGAGCCCCTCCTTGGGCTCTCTGCTCAACGGGAGGCTTGCTTCCCCCCTTCTCTCTGCCTGCCTCTCCGCCTACTTGTGATCTCTCTGTCAAATAAATAAATAAAATTTAAAAAAAAAAAAAAAAGACGAGAAGAGTTCAGCCATACAACCATCCTGGGGGAAACCATCCCGGGCGGAGGGTGCAGGGTATTGGGAGGTCCTGAGGCAGAGAAGAGCTTGGTGAGCTTGAGGAACAGAGCAGGGCAGTGTGCCCGGAGCTCTGTGCGAAGGACACAAGCTGAGGCCAGGAGGTAGGCAGGGGCTGGACTACACAAGGCAATGGTCAAGCTCGTGGACTTTGGAATGCACTCCAAGGGAAATGGGAAGCCACTGGAGAGGGTTAAGCAGAGAGGACACCATGACTAGATCTGTGTTTTCAAAAGATCACTGTAGAAACTGTCCCATGGGGGGAGCTCCTCAGGTCTTTGGGAGACTGGCCAGCGTCCTGAATCTTCTCTCTGAGTTGAACTCAACTTGTCCTTTGCATCTTGGAGAGGGTTGCTGGGGAGCGGCTTGGGAGAAGGGGGAAGGAAGGGAGTGGGCTAGACTTCCTGGTCTTTACCCCATCCTCCAAACCCTGCTTTGGGGAGAGCGACCTCATGGCCAAGTGCAGATGGACAATCTTTCTGTTCTTTGCTTCCCGGTGATGGAATCATTCACAAACTCCAGACACGGTTGCCAGTATGTCAAATCTGGATGGCCAGCCGTGCAATGCAGACAGACCCTGGTTCATCTGGGCTGCTCAGACACGGACAGCTAGGCCCCTTTGCTCCTTCCTTCCTTCTTCCCCCTCCTCTGGGAAAAGAAGAGAACCAGAACATTCCATGGGAACTGTGCAGTGGCTTTCACAACAGCCTCTGATTGACCAACTGGAGGGACTGGGAGGGTCACAGGCTGGGAGGAAGATGGCAGGCACTAAGAAGACCGAGGTTAAAAAGGGGGGAGAGGGATCGGCTCCTAAAAAAAGCCAGACTACGGGAAGCAGACGCTGAGAGTAGGAGAAGAAGGAATAAAAACACTTATCTGTGTCTTTATTGAGTTTATGCCCATCTTCATTCTAAAACAATTTGGACAAAGTGTTGCTGATCGCCCATCACCAGGTCAGTGCCGTTAGCAAACCACCGGGGCAAATGTTCTCGAGGGCAGGACAACATGTGGAGAATCGAGCAAGGCAGTCGGAGGGAGAATCAGAAAAACAGTCCGTCGGCAACAGCTCTGTGCGCTTCCTCCAAGATCTTTTGTGGCGTAAAGGCATGTGGGGGCAGTTAGATTTATTTTAAATCGTTTTAGTTACATCTCCTTTGGGTCAGATGGGTGGGTGAGGCATGTAGGTTACCTGCTGGAAATGGACTCCACTGGGGAAAGAGTTAGGAAGGGGCTTCTTCTAGTTCCTTCCAATGGGACAGCAGGCAGGCTTCCAGCCTGACCCTGGCGCCCTTGAGATGGGACCCATTCTGAATGGCCTAGAGCCCAGGCCTGGGATGGAGGCAAGAAGGCAGAGATTTGACTTTGGCGAGTAAATTTAAATGCTTTTATTAACAATCTTCTTACATTACAAGGATAATATGACAAAAGGAAAGTTTCTGCGTACATATTATGATAAACCAACATAGCTCTATTTGTATCCAGTGTTCTAGGCCCGTCACACAGGTACTATAAAGCGTAGTCTGCAAAATAATAACATCGAGAGGTTTTTTTTTTTTTTTTAAAGAAAGAAAGTATTAACATATTAATATGTATGTGATAATAGACTCCTAGGTATTTCCCCCCACCCCCACTTTATTTTTCCTTTGTGATTGAAATGAACCGGTTCAGCAGCGTGGGGGTGGAGAGAAGGAGAGAGGGCCCGAAAAAGAGCAGATTGGACTGCTGGCTCTTCCCCAGAGACCAAAGTGAAGACGGAGGGGTGCCCGAGGGCAGCCTGGCCCTTGTCTTCTTGCGAGCGGTATTGTAACCGGTTGTCCTCCCCTGGATGGGGGACCCGGTGCCCGTGAGGTCCAGGTTATGCTCTCTCTCTCTGAGGTACAGTGCATCGTGGGTTGCTCCCCTGGGATGCCCACCCCTGGCCACGGGTCTGACCCACCGCCATGGCAGGGGCTGGCCTGGTCTCTCTGGAGGCACTGGAGGGTGTCCCGGGCCCCAGCTGGCATCCAGCTGTGGCTCAAGGAGACCCAGGCAGATGCGGAGGAGAGAAGAGGTGGGCATTGGCAGAACAGACCCGCCCCGGACAACAGGTGTAGGGGTGGGTCTGCTGGAGACTGAGGTACATTGGTAGATGGCAGGAGAGGAGGACGTGGGGGTCAGAGGAGGCTCGGGGACAGAGATAAGTGCCTTTGGAGAGCTGAAAGGCCCGGGCCAGTCCAGGGAGCCGAGGATGCAGCCAACACGGGCTGGCTCCCATCACCTGTGGCCCCATCAGCCCCTCCTCTCCTACCTGCAGGGCGGAGAACCGGTAGAGAGAAACCTGGAAGCTACATGGGCTCCTGGTTCAGTCAGGGCCGCAGGAGCCCTCCGTCGGTCTGCCAGCCGCACCAGTGCCCCCCCCCTCCCCCGCCCGCAGGCCTCCAGACATGCCCTTCCCGCCTCGGGTGGCAACAAGGACAAGCCAGGGATGGCATCCTCCCCAGCAGAAGCGGATAAGCTTGGGGTACCGGGCTCCGCCTCTGCCCCGAGTCACAGAATGAGAACAGTGTACATGAACTAAACCTGCCGGTTATGGTGGCGGTGGGCTGCGGGGGGTCGTTGGACCTCCACGCGGGAGAGGGGGGAGCGTTGTCCTGAGTACGGCCAGCAGCAGCAGCTGTGCAAAGTGGGCTGAGCCACAGCCCGGCTTCGGAACTTGAGTTGCCACTGAAGTTATGAGTGTGTGGGCAGGTCTGTCCCACCTTTCTCTGGTGCCCACCTGCCCTGGCCGGAGAACCCCCCGCACAGCGGGCAGCACTGGCTGGCGCTCCTGCTGCCCACCTCACCCCTTGGGGGGGGGACGCCCCGGGGCAGCGGGCAGTGAGGGGGTGAGGGAGCCTGGGCTGCCCTTCCTCCAGAGGCTTGGCCTCTAAGGGGCAGCAGAAGCACCTAAGGTGGGGAGGGCGGCCTCCTCCCTGGGCACCCCCGGGTCCAATTGGCACCTTTCCTATTGCCACCAGTGCTGCTCCTTCCGGGGGGAGGGGTGTGGGATGGGAGGGCATTGGGGAAATTGTGCAGTGGTCCCTCCACCAGGGCCCAGAGACCACGTCCTCGTGCCAAGCGGCACTGACAACCAAAGCGTTGGATGGTGCGGGGCGGGGGGCGGGGGGGGGGGGGACAGGTGAGGAGGAATACGGGGGAGGGGTGAGGAGGGATGGGGGGCCCCTGCGGCTGGAGCGCGAGTCTCCTTCTGCCTCAGCCCAAGCCTGCAGGGAAGGCGAGAAAGTGCATGGAGAGGGCGGGGAGCCGGTCACTGTCCCCTCCTCTGGGGAGGAGGCCCCAGGCCCTGCACACCTGCCTGCTGCTCAGGCAGCTCCCACCGCAGAGGCTCCGCCTCCTGCCCCTCCCCCCCCCCTTAGCCCGGCTCCGCGACAGGCTTTCCCGTTGCTCTCCCAGCTCTCTATAGACTCTATTTTTTATATCTATTTAAAACATAGAAATGTATAAATATATAGGATATTATTTATAGATATATAGACGTGATTTAATCTCTTACTCGCGTGTATCCGTACTGTATATGTCCGTATATACAATATATATGCTGTAATATTTGTATTACACACTGCACACACCCCCTGCTTCCATGCGCTCACGCTCCTAGGGAGACTGGATTGCATAGGTATTTGCAGAAAACACCACTTTGGGGGATTGGGGGTGGGGGGAGGGAAAGCCAGATGGAAGAGAAGGGCCGTACCATTTTCCTCCCCAAAGGGCACTTTTTCTCCCTCTGGCTAACGCACAAGGATCACCTCAGAGGCTCCTTAAAAATATCACAGCTCCATCCACTCAGCTAAAGGACCCTGTGAACAGAGAGCAAGAGAGGGGTCTCCCTCCAAGCAGAAGAAGGGCCCTGTGTGTCTCTGGACAAAATCCTCCCTCCTCAGGACGTGAGGAAGAAACCAGACCACAACCCATGACCCAGCACCACCTCCCCCAGGAGGCTGGTGTCTGGAATGGGACGGTCCCAAGGTTACCTGCCTTCCAAACATGCCACGCCCACCTAAGGAGGCCTGGCCTCCCTGCCCACAGCTACCTCAGGCTGGCCAAGCTAGGGCAGCCACCTGAAGGGGCCAAGGGGCGTGAGGTCCAGTGTCACTGGAGCCCTCATCACAGACTGGGTGTGGGGCCTTAGATACGGCACCAGTTCTACTCGGAAATTAACCCAGACCACGTGCCAAAACCAGATCCAGATGCAGAATCCTCTTCCTGGAAGGGGTGGGGGGGAAGGCAGGTGAAGGAATCTACATGTTCTACTTCAACTCCCAGGCTGCCTCCTGGACCCCTTAGGGCTCCAGGTGACCAGGAACCCTACACCTGCCTGGGCCAAGCCTGTAGTCCATTCCCGTGTCACCACGATCATTTTCGGCATCCAACATGCTTTTTCCCTCTTTTCTCCTTCTTGGTATCACGTCCAAACATAGGGAAAATATTTAAACACAACTTTAAATAATTATAAGCTTCTTCCTCCAAATGACAGGGTTGACACAAGCAGGTCAAGGAGAGGGGGCTCAGCAAGACGACTCAACATGGAAACATACAGCGGGGGCTGGAGTGAGACCCCTGAATGCCCTAGACTCAGGGCCCAGCACCCAGGCCGGCCATGCAGACACCCTGGAGCTCGAGCCTGCTCTCATTCTCCAGAGAGGATGAGAAAGTAAGGATCTGCCCTGCATTACAGGATGTGAAAAAAAGAAACAGAAAAAGCAAGTGTTTTGGATGCCTAGACTCTTACCTTCAACCAGGCAGGCAAAACATGGGCATTCCATGTGGTAAGAGTTGTAGACAGGGTTCGGCTGTCCTCAGGGTTCACAGATACTGGATGGCTCTGGGTGTCTCTTTCCTCCACAGAGGGGAAGCAAACCATCTTCATCACGAGGGCTTGGGGGCTCTGCAGTGTATCTGCTTGACATAAATGGCCGTGACCCTGAACTCGCTTCTCACCCACCTCTATGAGCCAAAGAAAGTCACCAGTCAGCCAGCCCCACTTGGACAAGTCTCAGCCCCAGAGACAAACATGTCCTTCGAAGCCAGGAGCTGAGCTGCAGGGCTCGACAGCATCTGAAGTGACCACATTCGAGATGCCAGGACCGGCTGGCCACAGCTTTTTACGCCCATCGAAGGGAGATTAGGCTAGGTAAGCATTTGGTTCCTGAGGCTAGACCCCGTGGGTCTCAATAGCCTGGGAGTCTTTCCCAAGGAGGCAGAAGAGTGGAAACACCTAGGCTAGAAATCACAGGCAGCATTCACGGGATGGCAGCACTGAGCCTCCTGGGAGCATCAGGTTGAAAAAGTCCCTGTGTGAATTGCAGTGGTATGTCACCCAATTTGTTCCCCGGTTACTCCCAGTCCCAAGGCAAAGTGACCTTCAGAGTGCCTGACACAGCCCAGGCCTGGCTGGATGCAACGTTAAGTCCTGAGCTCCCCGAGTTTTAGAGCACCTTGCCCAACTTCAAGACCTGATGCATGGACACTTGCTGTCCAGCGCTGCCAGCAGCTTCTAGCTTCTAGCCCCGAGGCAGCTTACCAGCTCCCAGCTCTCTCAGGAAACACGGGGTAGTTGCTGGCATAGGCCCAAAGGATTTTGTCCCCCGCCCCAGATAAAAATTTGAGGTCATTTTGGCCATGGCCCTCTTAAAACAGCCAGAGCCCTGACTAGTGCTCAGGGAGACATAAATGATTGACCCAGGGGGATAGCTCTCAGCGCTGGAGGTGGAGGGAGGCAGAAGAAAGGAGAAGGTGTAAGGCATCTGGTGGCTAGAAAAAAGGATCCCAACCTACTGTTTCTGGCCCCCACCAAGGCCCCCTTGCCAGCCATCTCTGCCCTCAACCCAGCTTAGTTACTCTGTGTGATGTTCAAAGAAAGCTCCCACGGACGGGACAGTTTGTGTGTGTGGTGGAGAGGATGTCGAAGAGGGACAGGTGAAACCTTGTGCTTTGCAACAGTATCCATGTGACCACAATTACTGACCCGGATGGGGAAAAGCAGGCGGTGGGGGGAGTTTAGTTGAGTGGGGGGGAGGCTCATCAGCTTAAACTAGTGACACAGTACAAGGCTGGGAATTCCAAAGCCTCAGAAAGAGCTCTGGGCATTTCCTTGCTAATTCCTGCTCTCTCCTTGTTCAGAGGACAGTAGGGAAGAATGTGGGACCAGGGAGGAGGCTGGCGGGGTGGGGGGGGGGGGGGGTGAATGTCACCAGGCAGGGGTGCATTGATTTGTTGAAGAAGGCAGCATATGAGGCCTGGCAGTGGGACAGTCGGAGAAAACCAGTTTTTTTTTTTTTTGTTTCTTGTTTTTTTAACATGCTACATCACTGTTGAAAATGAACAAAAAAGTTTCAAAAATAATATATAATATATATATATATATAATATATTTATATAATGAAAAGCTATCGACTAGCAGCAATGATTCTAAAGTTATCTTAGCACCAAGACCATAGGGGTGAGGGAGGGGACGTGTGGGGGGTGAGGGGACTGGGCAGGACAAGGAAGGGGGGAGTGACATGTTCAGTGTTGATGACATTTCCACTATGGTTCTCGACAGTGGTATGAGGCCTCGGAAACGAGATAAACCCAGAAGGAAGGAAGCCACCACAGTTTCATGTTTGAGCCAGGCAGGTTGGGGACACGGGGGCTTTGCTTGTGGCCAGATCACACTGTCCTTCACCCGCCCTCTGCCATGAGAGACGGGTGGGTCCCTGTAGAACTGACCATAGACGACGCAGCTCTTCCTCCCTCCCCCACACAGGACCTGTATCCACAATACAAGATCTCTGCATACCCAATATGCATAAATCAGACGTGGAAACATGAACAGAAGTTTTTAACAGCTCACGCACATTTTTTTTTTTTAAAGAACTCCCTTGCGAGGTATACTGGTAGTTAAATGAACAAAAGAGCATTGATCACACTCCTCTAGCTTAAACCGCTGCTTGCCCCAGGGAGTAGGCAAGTGGCTATTTCTAAAGCTTATATCATGGTTGTGTGTGTGTGTGGGTGTGTGTGCGTGTGTGCTCACGCATATGTGTGTGTGTGTGTGTGTATGTGTGTATAGGCTGATGCCTTGAGAGTCCTCTTGCTTATTCCTTTTCCTTTAGGACATCTCTACCCTGTTCAAATGAAGGAAGCCTTCCCCGGCGTGGGTGCAATGCCTGTTTTCCCACTGCCTTCTGCCAGGTCCAAGGGTTCATTACCAGCCTTGTCACCAAAGAAGGCCTCGAGCTCTAGAGACCCTCCTTTGGGTCACGCATAACCCAGGGCACAACTTGCATTGACATCTCCTGCCACTGAACTAGAGCAGGAATTTGATTTTTAAAGGAACAACAACAAAAATACCCCCGACACATTCTGTGATTATAAAGACAGAGCATAAATAATTCATGTAAATGAAATACATACCTTTCATTTTACTTATTTTTAGCCCCAAATCCCTGCCCTGTTAGGGTCTGGATTTCTTGGCTCTTCATTTCCCCCCCAGTCCTGGATCTGACTGGAATTAAATTATTTTACCCCACACTACGTAAGAACAGGAATGCAAAAAATCCCCTTCCCCATAGACACACACACCTTGTCCCTTTCCCAGGATTTCAAGCTCGGTGGTAAGGCGATTTTGCCTTCAGGATGACAGGTAAGATCTTTAGGATCGGGGGTTCTGGAAGGAGGGAATCCATAACCCAGGGATGGGAGAGGCTACAGAGGTGGGCAAGTAGTGGGTGTCACAGTTTGACCGACACGTTTGTTTCTAAGACAGTGAAAGAACACTCCTCAGGAAATGCATACAGACCTGCTGAGCTGAAATCAGGGGGAGAGGGAAAGAGTCACAAGCCCTGATCCAGATACACCACCCACCCCGTCCCAAATCAGAGATGGGATTCAGCTCCACCAGCGTGGCCACAAAGGGGCCGACCACCCTGTCGCAGAACGAATGAGAAAAGGGAAGGCAAGAACAGAAACCCAAACCCAAACCCAAACCGCTCCAGCCCCAAGCAAAAACGTACAACAAACCACCTCGACCGGATGCCAGAGACCAGTCCTTAAGCTTCAGGCTGTTGGTTGGCTGGGAGGTGGGAACGCGTGTGGCCCCAGCAAGGGCTTCCGTGAGGGAAAAGGATGGCCACGGAGGCTACAGCTGCCAGATCGTGTAGAGGAGAGTCCGTTTCCAACATCGTTCCTTTCTGAAAGCTCCCAGTGGCTTCTGGTGGATGCGTCACCTTGGTTTTTAAAAATTTTCAGTGTGGGTTTATATATATATATATGTGTGTATATATATATATATATAATATAATATATATATTTATATAATATATCAAAGCTTATGAGTATAGATTAAAAAAATATTCAACAGCTTAGTGAACTCTGGGTCGCCGGCCCCCTAGATGTCCGGGTAAAACTCGGACCCGTGGTCCACGGTCTGCAGCACGGGCTTCTGCTCCAGCACCGACATCCTGCTGAGGACCTCGGCGGACAGTGCATAACTGTTGCCAGATTTCTCCTCGAACCAGCTGTCCAGGGCTCGCTTGGCGTCGAAGTTGGCGATCGGCGGGCCGTTCACAGCGATGGTCAGCAGGTCACTGAGCTGCTCCAGGGTCAGGCGGGAGCGGTGGTTCTTGCGGACTCGCTGCAGGGCGTTGCGGCCTTTCTCGCAGCAGGCAGTGGATGTGGGGAGGACTTTGAGGACCTGGATGATCTTGTTCAAGAGCGGGAAGCGCTGTTTATACTTGCAGATGTGGCCGATCAGGTCTTTGAAGCCATTTTTGGTATAGTAATCCGCCTTGAGCTCCCGCCACTCCATCAGCAAGCTGCCCCGGGGGTCCAGCCCCTCCCTGCAGACATCCCGGGAGAAGGTCGGGATGGCCTCCAGGTGATCGAATATCTGCACCATGTCCTCCTTGCCATAGCTCAGGAGCTCCTCGCTGTTCCTGGGCCAGGCGGCCAGGTCGAACACCTGGCAGGCCTTCACGAAGATCCGGCTGCGGGAATCAAACCTCTGAGCCAGGATCACCTGGGTCTTCTGGCAGATCTTCTCCCTGACGGACTGGAACTTGGCTTCGGCCACCCTGAGGTTCTTCATGGAGATCCCGTTGAAGCTCTCTCGGAAGTTCTCCTCGAACTCCTGCAGGTACTCCCCGGGGGAGTCGGCCAGGCGGCTGACCTCCTGGATGGCCTCCTCGATCTTGTCGTCCACCTGCGACACCAGGAGGTACTCGCCCTGGAAGACATAGGCCAGGCGCGAGAGCACAGCGATCACGTCGAGGAGGAAGTAGATGAGCTTGACGGACTGGTAGTCCATGAGGAACTGAAGCAGGGCCAGCGCAATGGCCGATGCGTCCGCCCGCTGCGTCTGGCTGCTGACGTCCTTGAGGTGGGCCACCACCTCCAGGTAGTCTTTAATGAGGGCGTTGAGAACATTCTGCTCCCCGATGATCCACCTCACGGCGCGGATGTCCCCCAGGAACTCCGTCTCCTCGCACAGGGTGGACGCCGTGGACCGCAGCTCGCCCATGAGGCGCGGCGAGTACCGGTAGAAACTCAGCAACTGCTTCAGGTTGTTCTCCAGCTCCTCCAGGCAGGGCAGCTCCTTGCCGCTGATGGCGTCCAGGATCTCCAGGTGGGGCCGGTGCACCATGAAGGGCAGGCACAGCAGCCACGGCAGCGTCTTGCGGATGGTCATGAACATGCTGGCGCGCAGGCTAGCCGTGATGTTGGCTCCGTCGATGCCCAGGCCCACAGTGGGCTTCTCGTCCTGCAGCCGGATGCCCAGGGCCGAGAAGGCCCGGTCGAGCGCCTGCAGGTAGCTCTCGGTGCTGGAGAAGCCCAGCTCCTGCAGGGACAGGAACTCGGTGGCCGGGGGGCCGTCGCTGCTGGTGTACTGGACGTAGACGGCCACCGTGTCGGCCAGCAGGTCGTCGCTCTGCCCGTCCAAGATGATGCTGAGGCAGGGAGACTGGCGGACGCGCTCCACCAGGTCCTCGCGCAGCGCGCGCGCGATGTGGTGAATGAGGATCTGGCAGTCGCCCTCGTTCATGTACTGGTCCACCACCTTGAGCTCGCACTTGCGCAGGAGCTCGGCCAGTGGCCGGAAGTCCAGGTAGGGCCGGCCCTCGAGCGCCAGGTGGTAGGCGGTGTTGAAGAGCAGGGTCATGTTGCGGCACATCTCCTCCGTCTTCTCGGGGTGCATCCGCAGCTTGTACAGCTGCAGACACTTCTTGTGCAGGTTGCTCTGGCTGTGCAGCTTGATGGTGTGGATCTTGAACTGCTTGGAGCCTATGATGAAGGCCGACGTGCGGGATGACTGCACGGTGTACTGACGGCATACGTGGCACCACATCTCGTTGAGGGTCGGGGAGTACCGCAGGAACCAGAACTTCTTCAGCCACTCCTGCTTGAAGCGGCGGATGCGGCGCCCGCTGGCGGAAGACAGCTTGGAGGGCTCGTCGGCGGCGGTCATCATGTCGTTGGACACGGACTCGTCGGCAGAATCGACCTCCTGGTCGTCGTCCTCCATGAGGGCGGGGCCGGAGACCAGGCTCTCCGAGGCTGGAAGACAAATGGGAAGGAAACATTGAACCCCGAGTGGCCAAAACGGCAGGTGGTTCCAGAATGAGCGGGGGCTCCGTGCGAGGTCGGTGGCATACCCTGCGAAACAGAGGCCAGATCTGCAGACAGACTGAATCCCAGCCTAGAATTTATTTATTTATTTATCTATTTATTTATGTATCTACCTATTTATTTATTTATTCATTCATTCGTTCGTTCGTTTATTTTAATGCGCACTCCTGTTCTCCGCGAGTGACCTTTGCTCTCCCGGGATCAGGCCTGGTGGCCTTCCTGCTCCAGGCGGCTTGCCTTTACCCTCCACTAGTGGGCGCTCAAGGAACTCCACCTTCTCTACCCGCTGAGCCGCTGGGGCCACTGCGGGAACAGGCCGCGGGAGAGAACACAGCGCACCCTGCCTGCCTCGGTCACACAAATAGCCAAGTCGTGGGGCTCCGTTTCTCTGGGCGCTAACGTGGTCAGGGAGGTGTGCTGCCCTCCAACGCAGGCAGCTTGCCACGGCCCCAGCTTATTTCAGGATCAGAATGCAGCTGAGTTAAGACGCATGCTTTGAATATCTGAAACACCTCATTCTGAGCTAAGGGATGTGGTTAAAATAGGAAATGCTATGTGAATACTCGGTCTCAGCTGCAGCTGTGTACTGAAAAACCCTTCCTGGTTGTCGACGGGCTCTAGAACATCCAGGCAGCCAACAGAAAAGGGCCAAGGTGTGCAGCCACGGGTCGTATGTCCCAGGCCTTCTGGAGTTCCAGGCAGGGGAGAGAGGACCATGTGTGGCAGAACAGCAACTCAGGAGAGAAGAACGAGGCCGTGTCCCGGGGCTGAGTTCGAGAAGGCCGGGAGCTCTCCACACAGACCCAGCTGTGAGCTGCCCTGCTTGGGCGGGGGCAGAGACAAAGATTGGGTTTGGAAGTTGAGCATGGGCCTAAGACACCCCCAGGACCGCCAGAGAAGGGCAACGGGTCAAGAACACAGCACACACCCCTCCTGCAGTGGAACTTCCTTTATTGACGAGGAGGATACAAGGGCGAGACACAAAGCACCCCCCGGGGGCTGCGGAGCAGCCTGTCTGAGGCAGGCACCTGCGGGCGTGGGGCTCCCCAAAGGTGGCTCCCGCAGAGCACGCCTGGCCCCCTCACACTGGCCATGGGGAACTCTTCCCTCCGACCACCATCTCAACCACACCAACTTACCTGCAGGGTCCGAGAACTCTGGGAGCTCCAGTACCTGTGTTGGCAATACGGGGGGCTCGGGAAGCTTCCCGGACTTAAGCATGTCTAGTTCGGCCTGGAGTTCCCGAACCTTCTTCTTTAGGCGGATACAGTTAGGGCAAAAGGAGGTGGTGGGAAGCTCGTGAGGGTCGGACGCAAGGGAGGCCTCTGCGGGACTGTCGGCCTTGAAGGACGAAGGCTCCTCCTCTTCATCCTCCAATGGGCCTGGCTCCTTGGAAGCCCCCTGCGGGATCTTCCAGTCCCCTTCCCCTGAGGTCCGGCTGACATTCTGCACGTCATGGGACACGCTCATTGCACACCGACTGTAGGCATCATCCTGGTACTTGGGGACCTTCCTGATGACCAGCGAGGTGCTCAAAGCCAACTGACGAGCTTCCGCCTTTGCAGACTCCAGCGAAGCCTCCAACACATCCTTGAAAATGAGGTCAATCTTCTTCTTCTTGGCCTGGGGGTGTGCATCCCCCTCGTCAAAGCCACGCTTGTACGGACTTTTGCCCTGTCTCAACACGGGGAGCTGAATGGGACCCCTCAGGTCTTCTGGGTTATCCAGAGCCTGCTCAGACTTCTCCCTCTGCAACCTCTTCTCTCCTAGGAAGGAAAACCAGGGTGTGAGGATGTGGGGAAAAGCCCCGAAGTGGGAGAAACCAACAGAAAACAAAGCAGGACTCCTGCTAGCCAGTTCGCTGGACACATTCCTCTGGGGCTGGCCCTGTGGGGGGCAGGTATGACAGAAAGGGAGAGGTGAGTCACTCAGTGGGTCATAGGGTCTAGAGTGGGACCCGAAAAAGTGGGAAGAATTCTTGAAAAAGACCTTTTTGAGGGAGCCTTATGTCTGTACGCGGCACATTTATAGGTCCAGGGAATGCTGGAGGGGAAGGCAGTCGGGAGTGCGGTCACCCTAGAAGCGGACACCCCACCAATCAGACCGGGCAGGTGGGAGCAGACCTCAGAGCTCAGCGCGTGTGGATCCCCACCCTCAGGGCTTCTTGTCCAGGCCTGGCAATCAGAAGATGTCTGCTTCGACTTGGTAAAAGGTACGCAGGAAACACCGCGTCCGCTCCTCCCTGCTCCCTGTCTGCTTCCAGGTGGCTCCGTAGGGCCAGAGCGGCGTGACCACACGGACCCAAAGCATGCTTGAAATATAGCTGTGTCTCCTTACCTGATCCTTCAAGGGACGTTCCCTTTTCTATCTCTTGCCATCATGTGACTGATTTCAAAGATGTTGGTGAGCTCACAATAGTAATTTTAGCTTGATTCTTTAAAACAGCCGACATAGTTTCATAAATGGCTACAGAAGTGGGTTCCCTGGGGGGTACAGATGCTCACGGGGAACCCTCATAAGGTCCTGACAGCAGCCCACAGGACTGGGAAATCACAAAGCCTTCCTAGATCAGGGCAGGGCCCTGGGAGATGACTCTCGGTAAGAACTTGTCCCAAATATACATTGCCATTAGGCTTCCGGAAGCGGGGTTTGCTAAAAAAACAAACAAAAAAAAAACACCTCTGAATGAAGGGCAAGGGGTCTCTGTGAGTGATCCAGGTATTCCAGAAGACAGAGCCCTGGCTTCCCACAACTGGCGAGGGGGGCTGTGCCCTGGGCCCTGTAGGAAATCCGTGTTTCCTACAGGTAACAGCAAAAAGAGGCTACCTTATTCAGGACGCCCCTCTTCTGTCCTCACATGAACGCCTGAGGAGCAGCCTCATGTTCAAGGTCACTGGAAGTCAGGTGACTCTCATAGCCTACACTTCCATAACAGCCGAGGGGCAGAAAGCGTGAAGATGAACGCTTGTTTAAAAAAAAAAAAGAAGCCAGGTTGTATTACACATCAGATGTGACACTTGCCCATTTAGAATCTTTAAACATCAAGGGCCACCCTGTCACTTCTCACAGACCAGTCAGGCAGCAAAGAGCTGAGGATGTCAGGAGGTCAAGGCTACACATCAACAGGGAGTCCTCATGCCTCTCTGCTCAAAGACAAGGTCATTCAGATTTTCTAAAATGCATGGGAGACTTCTTGGGGGCTCAAGCCTTCCAGAAAAATCTAGGGGCTGAAAAAATCCTTCAAGCAGCATTGGAATTGATTTCAAAGCCTCCATAAAATATGGGGGAAAACACCACAAAGTGAATCAGTAACTCAAAATAGATCAAATAACATAAATTTTTTGAAAACACTATATCAGATGCGTCCTGTTCTGATAACCACAAAGGCATAATTTACACTGTCTTCAGGAAACAGTTCTGGGCTAGGAGTAATGTCCCTACTTAAGAAGGACTAATAATTCATGCTCTGGCCTTTCTCAGGGCCCCAGCCTCCAATTACAAAGAAACCTCCTTCCATGCAAGACCTTCAGTGATTGAGGGTAGGAATCCCCTTTCCCGAGCAGGGCTGACACAACAGTCTAAGCTTCCACCAGCTAGCTATTCAGTCCGCCGAAACTACCGGCTACAGAGCCACCGCCGCATCCAAAGGCCACTGAGCTCATCACTGCTCCCAAGGGCTTTAGGACCAACACCCCCATACCCCCTCCCCTGCTCTGGCCCTGCCCCACACGGTGCCTTTCGGTGTCCTTCCTGTTTCCTACTGCTCAGCCTGGCCAGCCTCCTGTATCTTTGCAAGTCTTCATGGATCTCATTTCAAATCTCTCTGCCACGCTTCCTTTGAACCACTCCTGAAAGCTCACTCCCTTCTCTGAGCATTCCCCTTGGGTCTCAGAGCTCTCTCAGGACGACTGCAGCTTGAGGTACTTTGGAGAAGACACTGGGAGGGGGAAAGGACATTATAAATCCTGAAGAATTGAAGAAGATTACGGCCAAGGGATGAAACCTGTGTCCTCAGATATGACTTCTCTTGGTTTTCTTTTCTTCTGGTGATACGGTTCTCGTGGAGACTTCTTGATGTCTTCATTCATTTCTTTTTTTATCCATTCGACAAAGATTTATTGAGCTGCGACTAGGTACCAGACACGCTTACATAAGGCATCTTCAGAGGTCAAATGGAAACCGTGGCAATCTCATCATAGAAACGTGCCTTCCCGCGAGAAATCGGCCTATGCCCAACCCCCAGATCCGAAGAAGACAAGAAGTGGGTATGTCTACTGGGCCTTGTCACTGCCCATCCAATCACAGATACCTTTTACCAAGTCAGGCAGTAGCTGTGCATTCAATGTCCACAATATGCTTTATTCTGTTTTGTTTCTAAAAATAGCTTAATTGCAACGGGCCACCCCACTCCCTCTTCCTCGTCTCCACTCACACTCCACATGAAGATTTATTTCCAATAAGTAGGTTGCTCAGGAATGTGATATGGTCAGGCCTGGGGATAGCCCTGGTTCCTGGAACCACATGGACTCTGGGTATTTGAATGTGTATTTTTAGCGCAAGGAAGGTCCCCTGGAAAGAAGGAGCCAGAATCTGAGAGGCAAAGGGCTAGGGGCTGGGGCGTATTTTAAGCCACCTTCCAGTGACTCATTTAAATGGAGTCTGGATGGACATCTCACCCACCAAGCCATCACCCACACCTACAGTCTCCTTCCCACCTCCCTCCAGCCTTCTAATAGACACTGTTCGTGCACAGCATGGGACTTGGCCTTCCAAGGAGACCAGGAGGTAGTAGGGAAGAAACTAGTTTGGTCAGAGAGGCCTATAACACTGTAAGTTAGAGGCTAGACCCTGCACTGAGACCGATGTGCATGAGAAACCCCGCACTGCTCTTCCCAGCCACGTGACCCCAGGGTGGGGGGGGGGTCACCGTATTTATCTGGTGCTAGGTTTCTGCAGTTGTGAGATGGGGATCACAGTCCACAGGGGATCATTAGAATCAAGAACTCACAGTTGAGGGCTTACAGGGGTCAAGGTGGCCATTGCCCTCGATGTGTTCTGTGTGGTACCACCTACTTCTCCCGGCATGCTCACGAGGTAAGCACTCCTGTCCTGAGAAGCACGTGCACGCTACAGAAGAGCAGCTTCGTGCGTGGGACCCACTTAGTCAATGTTCGCTACTACCGAGCCAGTGGCACCTTCTAGCTCCTTTCCGTCCCTTTGACTTGGTCAAAGAGGATCAATTTTGATGAAACGTCCGTGCTTAGCTCTGGGGCCTCATCTCTTTGGATACTCTCAAACGTCTGTAACAGGGTTTCTGAGGGAGGACAGCACGCAGGAGTGCCTGGTGCCCTCCCCAGAGCTGTCACTCACACCCAGACCAGCTGCCCATCCCCCCACCCCACCCCCCGAAGTCCCTCTGGGTCTCCCCATTGCTGGTAGACTGCGTTTCCCATCGGTTTTCTTAGGAAGCACCCACAGAAGCTGGTTTCCCCTGTGTTGGGTGGCAGGCGTGACCCTCGCCTCGGGGTGGGCACTCACCTCTGGCCAGATTGCGGTGGATGGTTTCCTGGGACATGCTGTGTAGACGCCTCATGTAGTCCTCGCTGTACCAGACCCGGAGCCGTTCCCCAGGCCGGATGTCCCGGCACGCTCGGAAGTAGATGCGCTCGCTGTGCTGGAAGGCCAGCAGGTTCTGCTCCCTCTCCTCCCGGGAGATGACCACGTACCTGGGGGTGAGGGGGACAGGTGAGAACACACAGGCCACTCATCACTGAGTGCCTGCCGGAGCCAGGCACGGTGTCAGGCAGACATGGGAGGTCAGAGGTCCACCAGCATGTGGCATGTGCTGAAAAGTCCAGAGGAAGCTGCCTGTCCATGATTGGGACACCAGCTAGGGGCCCGTCCCTGGCCTCAACCTCACCTTTTTGTGTGACCTTGAGCAAGTCTTTGAGCCCCTGAGAATCTGTGTTTTCTGAGCCTAGAAATGACAGTTGCCCTGCCTACCTCCCAGATTCTGGTAAATATACAATTCAACACTGGTTACAAAAATGACAGCAAACCAGAAAGATCAGGTCATTTCTTCCTCACTAACTTTTAAGTGCAGGGATTCCCAGACACCCACAGGCCTCCGATGGTGGGGAGTGTGGGGTTCTCAGACTCTTTCCAGTATTTCACAAAGCCCAGCAGAAATAACTCATGTGACAAGGGTGCCCAAAAGGGCAAGTAATAAATGCGGAAGATTAATATCTTTAAAAAGTGGGTGTCCAATCCAGACAGAAGATGGAAGTAGATAAGTGACAAGAAAGGATTAGAAACCACTCACTAATCTAAGTTATTTTAAGGTAAGGAATCTAAGGCTCAGAGAAGGTAAGTGACTTGCCCAAGGCCACACAGCTAATAAATGGGAGGTGGAGCTTTGAGTCTATATTTTCCCCTGTAGAACTCACAGCTTCTCTGTGAGTCTGTGAAGCACCAACCCAGTGACACGCAGATAACATTGAAAGTTCCACCAAATCCTCAGTATCTCTCCGTTCCCCAGCTCTCCCTGAAATCACATTTCCAACACCCAACCTGCTTCCTCTAAAAGATGAGAGGACATAACACGTACAGAGAAGTGGAGGCATAGAGATCAAAAGAGGAAATGATTTGACGTCTTAAGGATCTAGGAAATTTGGAAAAATAAACCTTTTTCCCTTAGGTTATGGTTTGTCTCAAGGGACAGGGAAGAAATCAAAATCTGTCTGACTGGCCTAACCCAGAGAGCTGTCTGTAGAACAGTCCAGGGTAGGGAGTAATTCACAGAAAAAAATCCACAGGGGTCATGAACAAATGAACAATGGAAAATATTCAGCATCACTGATAAGAAACACAAAGTAGCAACTTGTCTCATTGGCACAGATTTCTCTCCTTTTTTTTTTTTTTTTTTTTAACAATAAGATCCATATTGGCTAGAAAAGCATTTCCCATCCTAATGGTAGAGAATAAATTGGCCCGGCCCTTTGGGACACAAATTTGGTAATACGGACTCGAACAAGTATTCATGGACCCACCTTCCTAGCAGCACGATTCACAATAGTTGGGCGGTAGAAGCAACCCGTGCGTCCACTAGTGGATAAATGGATAAATAGAATGTGGGGTACGCACATGCTGCGCACTACTGGGCTTGAAAAAGGAAGGAAATTCTGATATATGCTAGCACATGAATGAACCTTGAAGATACATACTAAGTGAAATAAGCAGGTCACAAAAGGACAAATACCGTAAGATTCCATTTATATAAGGTACTTAGTTGGAATAGAAGAGCTAAATTCAGGGAGATAGAAAGTACAAGAGTGGTGAGCGGGGTGGGGCAGAGGTGGGGTGCAGGGGTGGGGCGTGGGGTGGCGGAGGCTGGGGAATGGGGAGTTAGGGTTTAATGGGTATCCTGTCTCAGTTGGACAAGACGAAAAGAGCTCTGGAGAGGGATGGTCGTGATGGGTGCCCAGTGTAAATGAAATGAATGCCACCGAACTGTACACCTGAAAAAAAAAGAGTGGTTAAAATGGTCAATTTTATGGTATGTACGTTTTGTCACAATTTTTGCAAAATTTAAAAAGGGACCATGAGATGTAGACCAAGTAGACAAACTGTGCTGCCTGTGCCACTGTTTACAATCGTGCAAAAGCAAAGACATTGAAACCTCTAATCCTGGAGAAACGGTTCAGTAAACCATGGTATATCCATATGATGGAATGTTGTTACTCATCTAAAGAAAATGTTTGCAAAGGATTTTTCACGACGTGGAAAAACGGTCCTGATAGAACGCAGGGTGACATCAGTAGGACCGGAAACTGTTTATTTTATGGTTCCAATCATGCTTTCAAAACACGCCTCGGGAAGCTACTTGAAAGAAATACACCGCTGTTTTACCAGTGATTGATTACCCATTACCGGGGGATCTGCTTTATCAGTTTTTTCTCTGTATTTTCCAAGTTTTCCTTGTTAAGCAATTACTACAGTTACCCCGACAGGCACCCCCTAAAAAACAGACATGCACAAACGCCAATTCCTGTCCTGGCGGCCAGCCGCATTGCCAATCTACATTGCCCCGTGTTGTCGGGGACAGTCCCCTATGGACTCTGTTCTACTCGACCCTGGAGGAGGCCATGACCTTACAAGGGGACAACTAGAGCTCAGGGACCAATCCCCCTAGCAACCGGCTGCAGCACGGGTCCCCGGGTTGTGGGAGTAAGGCCAAGGATGGCAGGAGGGCGAACGTGAGTTTTTGGCTGCTTCACCCCTGTTGAGAGAAGAAGCAGCCTCCACCCTGCCAGGGGGCGGTCACGCTTGCAGGATTTTTGGAGTTTAGATCCCCAGAACTTGCTTGGGTCCAGGAACTTAGCCTCAACGCGTCTGCGCTTGTCAGCATCAGACATGAGCACTGGTCTCCCTGAGCTGTGACGATAATACTGTGATATCCACGACGCCCAGTCATGCCGCTAAGGATGAACTTGGGGAAAGGGAAAGAGGAGGACCCCTGGCCTAAAGAAGCCTTTCCGAACGAATACTTCTGAGTCATAACTCTCTAGCACAGGGGTCTGCTTTCCTGCAGAACTGAGATTTCTTCTGAATGTGCAAAATATTTTCCAGTCCCCAATTTAGTGAAAGCTTGGGGTTTGACATCCACAATTAATCACCCTTGTGGTTAGCACAGAACTGGGGTAGATCCAAAGTTTCCTACTCCTGGATTCAGAAGGCAAACCATTCATTCATCTTCCCTCACAAGAATTAGTTGGACCACAAAGCACAAGGAAAGAGACACTCTTCTCTTTTTTGCAGGGTATTTAAGCAATCGTCGAGCTCTAAAACCTAGAATTATTTTCTTTGGCATTCAACTTTAGGAGAAAAAGAGATGAGGAGCACATAACTCTCAGGCATTTCTTCAAAAGAACAACTTCTAGACTAGGTCCGAAGCTTTAGAAAGATTCAGGTCAATTTCCCTTTCTATGCCTGGTGGTTTCCTGCCCGATAAGAATCAAGGTTTAGAAGAGAACTCCAAGTATTTGTAGTCTTTGTAATGATCCCATCTTCCAAGACAGATCAGAATTTGTTCAGTATCTGGTTGTATTTGGTTGTTCTGAAACTTGGCCCTTGAAATATGACATATATGGCAACTCCCAGCAAAGTGTTAACAGCCCGTCCCCTCAAGATGGTAAATGGAGTCAAGCTGAGTCCCAACACAAATGGCTTCTAATTAGATCTCCCTCTTACCAATATATTGCAACACCCAATGGTTTGATCTACTCCCAGAATCCTCCTATCCCCATATGACAGAAGAGCACGCCTGTCTTATTCCGAGAGCCCTTCCTGGAAGATAAGGCTTCTGGAGAGTGAAAATCTCCAATCTGCTGTTTCCGGGTCACTACTTTGTTGGAGAAAAGGCAAGAGTATGTCAGAAGGAGGCAGAAAATGGCTAACACAGGCCACTCTACAAATGCTACGGCTCATCTGATGGCTTTTCAAGTCAGACCCACAAAGCTGATGCCCTTTGAAGCAATGAAGGGGATGGGGGAGGGGGCGTGTTTTCTGGACTGAACGTTTCATGATGAGAATGGATTGTTTTTATTCTGAACTCCTTGCGGACTTTGGGTACTGGATAGATAAGCACTAAGACAACACTTTTTATACATCACCCACTGAGTCTTATCAAATGCACCATATTTTCTAGCTGGGTCAGGAAATGACTATCAGTTCCAACAGAAGAGAGAAAATAACCCATGGGGCAGCCATTTTGTTGGAGTGGGGGCACATAAAGGCCAGGCTCAGACGGTCCTGCTCAGTGGGTATGTCTCTGACAGAAAGGAAATTACACCAGCCACGGAGCCAGAAATGGGAAGGAGGGACCAAGAAGGGGCTGGGCTCTGTTTTCTCACACATGTTTAGGTCTCTGAGCAGGGTGGGTCTTTGGGTCAGATGGGCACCCAGCCTCCGCCAGAACATCACACAGCCCGCTCTCAAAGCGGCTGGAGGCATCAGGCCCTTAGGTTGGACTTCCCTATCTTACGCTGAAATTGGCTGCCCACTCACTTCCAACCACTGGCCCCAGTTTCGCCTTCCTGTTTTGATGAGCTAGACCCACAGTCCCCACTAAAGCCAACAAAAAGAAACGAAAGAAACTTCATCTCAAGTTCACAGGCTCTTCATCGCTCTGCCCCCTTTGCTTCCAACTTTCTCCCTTCCCTCCCCAGGAACAGAGGGAGGGGCCTGTCAGTTCCTGCTCAGCTCTTGGATGGGGCTGGAGAAGATCCCAGCTTCCCAGTATCTTTGCCTGTGGCAGGAATGGGATTACGTTTGATTTCCACGGCCCTGCAGAAGAGGATGAGCTGGATTCCAGGAGGTCAAAGGGGAACTGGAAACTTCTAGAGAGGGGCTAGATCCCTGGTCGGGAGTTGGGGATTTCCTGCTTGGGAGGACCTCTCTGTGTGACTAGGAGGAAGCCTGGGCAACACCCGGGTTAGGAGGTCCCTTCTCTTCTGAGGAGGCTCTCAAAGGGACCTGGAGGAACTGCTCTGGCTACTTTGAAAGCCTCAGCTTTCGGTGGGCGGGGTCCTGCCTTGTGACAGATACCAGGATCAGTGGGGAGACGTCCCCCCCCCCAAAGTTCATGCCTTAGGCTGGTCCCTGAAGTACACTGGCAAATGGATAGCCCCTGATCCTTCTAGAGTCTCCTGTCAGAAATGGTGACTTTTGTTTTTCTAGGACCCATAACTGTTTTTAAGGAGCAGAAGGTAAAAGTCACTTAGTCACGCACGCTCTGCTTGTGCTGTGCAGACTTCAAGCATGGCTGAACGGTTTCCTATGTGGCTGCTTCGCCTCACTCAGCTCCCCAGTTCCGTTCCTGTCCTCACAGGGCTAGCTAGCACGGCGCCCGACGCAGGCCATCTGAGTCCTTTCGGAACCAGGAAATGCCGGTAGCGCTGGAGCCCCTCTGGCTGGCATGCTTTCCCTCGGTCACCTAACCCCTGCTCTGCGGGCCTTGAGGTTTTCACAGGAAGCGAAGAAAGAGAATATACACCAAAGAAAGATCCTGGAGACTGGGTGCGTTCCAAGTGTGAGATCAATTTCTTTTTATTGCCATCTTAACAAAAAGACTTGGGAAGGCAATCTTAGATTCCAGCATTGGAGGGCAGGGGATGCCAGGCAAGGATCAAGCCACTGGGCTGTCGGACAGGGGGCTGTTCGGTCTGGGGTAGCAGGAGCCCCCAAAGAACCACAGAGTGGGGAGATAGAGCTGAGGACACAGGGACATTGCCGGTGTCCCTCATGCTCTCAACATGGGACAAAGCATGGTCTGGCTTTAGAAGCAGCGCTCCAGGGACAGCCACAGCAGGCACTGGAGAGAGCAGTCCTCCCACCCCCACCATGGCTCTAGGGGGCGGACGTGGGAGAGGGTGGGGGGGCGGGCAGGGGGAGAGCTTCCGCTGGGGTCAGCCTCGGGCCAGGGAGCAAAGAGGACACAGAGCTGAGCTACACGTGGGGGAGAGCTAAGCTGGCAAGTGCCACCCCCCCCCCCCCCCCCCCCGACTCGAGGAACCTGGCTGTCTGTCCACACTCCACAATGAAACATGAAGCTAGACACGTGGGTAGCTAATGCATATGCAGCCCAAGCAAGCGGAGGAGAGGCATGCTGGAGCTTGGATGGGACAGGAGCCCTGCTGGGTTCTTCTAGAAGCCACAGGAGGAGTCACCCTGTGGGTGCCAAGGCTCGGGCCCTGCCTCTCCCCAGCACCCCGGCCTTAGTGCCAGGGTGGTGTCAGGGACTCACTTCCTAAATGCTGTTGTTGCCTCCTAGGGGCACCCCAGGAGAGCGGAGGCAAGGAGCACCACCGCCTCCCAACTCCAGATCTGGCCTCTGACCAGGGGAGCCGGGCGAATCCACAGACCCGGCTTCCGGGCCCGCCTGCTCCCCACCCCGCCGCCCCACACCTGGCCTAACTGTTGCGTCATCTGTCATCTATGAAATGCAGGTGATGCTGGTCTTGACGGTGCCGGAAACACCCGGCTCGGCTGCCTCTCCAGCTGTCCTGAGGACCCACTGAGATCACATATCTGCAAATGCAGGGAAAGTGGAAGGTGCCCTGAGAACACCAGGGCATCTTCTCCTTCCTCCGACGCCATCCCATTCGTCTCCCCACTCCACAAAAGGCAAGCGCAGCAGCTGAGCACACGCACCGCAAGGGCAAGCGCAAGGCCAAGGCAGGGACACCCTTGGGCGCGCTCGGAGCCCCAGGGAAGGAGAGCACGGGCCCCTCGTGGCAGGGGCTCCGCTCCCCCTGCCCGTCCTCAAGCTTCACCCCCTTGGGAAGCAGCAGGATCTGGCCGTGGGGGGCGGCTGTGGCAGCCCTGAGGTTGGCAAGCAGGATTCCCCATTCAGACACTGCCTGCTCCTGCTGCCTGCGTCCCCACGAGGCCCACCGCTGCGGTGCAGACCCGGGGAGGCCACCTCTCCTGCACGAGCAAGCGCCCGCAGGCAGCTTCGTCCACATCTTCAGCCTCAACCAAAGACGAGGGTGCGGGGCCGGAGCAGACTCTGTGGGAGCCCAGGGCCGCTGAGCTGCACGTGGGGAGGAGATGGCGGGCTCCCCGGTATCCTACAGGTGCCATCAGTCCCGGACACAAGACGAGCTCCTGTGTCGAGCTGGGCCCCCATCCTCCGTCTCTCTTCCTCCTCCTGTGGACGGGCTGAGCTAGCAATTGTGCTTTCTCTTCCGAGACCTGGTAGTCCGTGCCGGGGCTGGGGCTGGGGCTGGGGCCGGGGCCGGGGCCGCCTGCGGGGGCTCTGCCGGCGGGGCCTCAGCCCGACTGGTCGAGCCTGTGGGCGCTACCCCATTGGGCCCCTGCTGAGACGCCCGAACACCGTCTCGGATCTCTGTCAGCGTCTGGCACATCTGACCGACGCGGCTGGTCAGCTCCGCCATGGTCTGGCCGATGGCGTGCATGCTGTTTGCCATGTCCCGGTGCACGGTCACCAGCTCCTGGCAGATCTGCTGGAGGGCCTCGGTCTGCTGGACGTGGGTGTGGAGGAGCTGCCAGTCAAGGCTTGTGCTAGGCGGGCTGAGGTGTGGCCGAGGGGTCCTGCAGGCGGCCTGGGCCTGGGGTGAGGGCCGAGGCAGGGCCTCCGGCTTGGGACCCACCATCTCAGACTGGTCCGAGGAGGAGGAGGAGCGGAGCAGGGTGGGCCTGGCCAGGCGGGCCTCTTCCTCCACGGACCGCTGCAGGGACGCCCGCAGAGGCTGCCTCGAGGGCCCGGGGGCTTCCTCATCTTCATCATCTTGGGGGACAGAAACAGAGAAGGGCAGATGATTAAAACAGAAAGACAGGGGGCAGCCGTGGGCTTGGGCCTACCCCCAGGTCACTCTCTGGTCCCCCTGCCCCACCAGCCCTGAGGCTCACTCAGCACCGCCCACCCCCAGAGAAGCACTTGCTCCCCAAATCCCTGAGGCGTGGGAGCCAGGCGCCCCCGGGGAGAAGGGCAGGCACGAGGACTGCCCAGGTCTCCCTTCCTCTTGCCGGAGCGGCACCACTCTGGCGCGATAGCCCACGTCAGGGCTGTCTTGGGGAGCCCAGGTCGACCCTGTGGCTCCCTTCATCTGTCTGGGACTCAGTTTCGGCAGAGCAAAGCTGATACCTGCTCTGTCCACCTAACCAACCACCTGCCCACCTAGCAGGGTTGCCAGGGAAACTAAACAAGAGAGCAGCCAGGAGGGAGCTTCACAAAAGCCTCAGGAGCCACACCTGCCCAAAGGCTCCAGCCTCCCTGCGCGCGGTGGACTTGCTTGCGCCCCCTTGTGGCCTAGAAAGAATCTGCAGCTCTAAGTGGTCACAGGGGGCCAATGCACAGGGTGGCGTGGGAGGGAGCTGACTGGGGGGTGTCTAGCAGGGGAGCCATCCTGGTGGTCAGCCCTGATGTCCCCCTCGACCCGCCCCCCTGGTGGGCCACCCGGAAGTGTCTGATAGCTTGCAGGCGCCCTCACACAGACGACTCCTTGCAGCCAGTCACAGGGAGAGGGGCCCAGCCCCCACACACTCAGGCCTCGGCTCTCTTGGGAGCCGGATCAGGAGCGGGTTCCCATGGCAGGAATAAAAAATATACGGGTTCTCTGGGCATCCCAGGGGGGCTAAATGCAGAACCACCCTCAGGCGAGGTGACGGGGAGGACAGACAGACTCATGCTGACCCTAGCCACACGCATGCCTCCACGGGGTCCAGGGCCTCCCTCAGGCGGGCTCGGGAGGAGCCCAATTACTCATACCGTACCCGGTGGGACAGCTGCCATCCTCCCCACCCCGGGGATCCCAGGACACCCATTCTGGCGTGGCAGGGCTGGAAGGAGAGGGTGGGGCTGAGGTGACGGTGCTCTCTCCTTCCAGGGCCTCCTTCCACAGAGCCTCTGGCCTCGTGCTGTAGCAGCTGGTCCACTGACTGGGAAAGGGGGACTGGCCAAGCCTGCGGGGGAGGGGTCCCACGCCCCCTGCCCAGGCCAGGTCACATTTGGTAACCTCATTACCTTCTGTGTTAGGGAGATGGAGGAGAGAGCAGGGCAGGATGGAGGGCATAGACTTCACTGACTCGTAGGCCCCCTTCTTTTTCTTGTAACTGGGCGGAATCACCCCACAATTTAGCAAAACACAGATTCACGGGGAGCTGGCAGACCCGGGCTTGAGTTCTGGTTCAGAATCTAGCTCGGGGGCTGCCTCATCTCTGGAGCTCAGCTGCCTTGTCTACATAGCAAGGAAGTCAGACGGGACGGTCTCTGTTCCTTTCTGAGTCCCAAAGAACTGACCCCGAATGGCCACCTGTCACGAGCGCTAGCCAAACAGGAAACTAGCACAATCCCAATCCCGACAACGGCATGGGGCCTTGGAAGGGAAGCAGGGTCTTTGTGAATCACCCTCCCCAGGCTGGCCAGCCGCTGACTTCCCTGGAGTCCTCCTGCCCTGCTCCCTTTCTCAGAGGCCGGGCTCCCATTGGCCGGTGGGCTGAGGGTGGGGGGCGGGTGTGTGCAGAAGCCAGAACTGAAGGGGGTGCGGCCCCAGCACAGAAGGGTCTTGACTGCTCCCCCGTCCCATCAGGGGAGCCTCAGCTCGAACTACAGCCCCAACTAGAGTCTGCTGGGCCTGGAGATTCCAGTCAAGCCCGAGGCATCCAAGTCCATCCTGGTACACAGGAAGCCCAGGAGAACGGGGCAGAAGAGAGGTGGAGGGGGACATGGGGGCAGGAGGGACAGGGAGCAGATCTGGTGAGACAGGCAGACCTGAGAGTGCCTTAGCGGGGAAGAGAGGCAGAGGACCACGAGGAGTGGGAGTGGGTAGCCGCAGCAAAAGAACGCAGAAGTCAAGACATTAGGAAAAGAGAGAGAAAAGACTGATTCCCCCACACCCCACCCCCTGCACCCTGTCCTGGGCCCTGAAGACTTGGCTGGCTTCCTCCTGCGCCCCCTCCCCCGCGCCTGCTACACTGGGTTTCCCTGGCTCCTCTCAGTCCTGGAACGTGCCAAGCGCCTTCCTGATGCGGGGCCTCTGTACATGCAGTTCTCGGCCTGGAGGCTCCCTGCTCCCCTCCCGGAGCCCCACGCTGCCGCTGCCGAGGCCAGTTAACTCTTACTCACCCTGTGCCTCCCAGTTCCCAGGCTGCTCCTGGGAGCCCTCCCCTACCCCCCAGGGAGAGTCAGATCCAGGGTCCCTGGCCATCAGACAGGGCAGCGAGGGAACCGGTGGGGCCAAATGCAAAATGTGAATGCAGGGCCCCTTGTTTAGAAATGACTATGAACTTCAGGAAGGCAAGAGCAGCCCAGTAAAGTCAGCACCGTGACCTTGTGTGCACAGAGCCCAAGGGACACCGAGCAGGTGGTCTAGGGCGTGCGCCTGGGAAGTCAGCCTGGCTCTCAGGACTTCCTGCGTCTTCCTAACGGCTGTCCTTGTACAATGACTTAAAGCTCGTGTATTCCCACGAGTCTAGGGACGACCCAAGGGCAGGGGTGCTGTAGGTTTTATATACAACTCTGTCTTCCCAGCTCCCGGCACAGCTCCTGGCACAGAGTTCAGGAAATATTCTAGAATGAATGAACGGAAAGGGGCGGAGAAGACCAAGCAGGAGAAGGAGGGAAGGGTACGCGGGAAGACTGGATGAGACGGGGAGGGACAGAAGAGAGGAGAGGGCCAGGGAAGGGGGGCATGGCCAAGGAAGAGGAGGCCGGGGAGCAGGCAGTGGGAAGGCCTGGAGGGGAGGCCGGCGGTACTCACAGCTGGTTGACGGGCTGTCGGTGCCATCCAGTTCTGCCCTGGGGAAGCTGTGCCCGGAGTGGGCTGTGAGCAGGGTTGACTCGATGGCCCTCTCATGGGCAGTGAGCACGATGGTGGGGGCCCGGCCCCCAGCCCCAGGGCCCGACAGGGACTGCTGCATGAAGGCCAGCTTGTCCTTGGTCCTCCGTTTCATGTCATCCCATCTGTGCTTAATGTCCTTGACGGAGCGGGGGACCTGGCTGACGGAGGTGATTTTCCGAGCTATGCCTTCCCAAATCTTGTCCCTGTCGGCATGGGACAGCCGCATGGTCTCCCTCCCAAAGAGAACCGCTTCGTGGTGGGTCACCTCCGTGACCAGAATGTCCAGCTCCTCCTTGGAGAACTTGGGTTTCCTCTTGCGCTCGGCCAGGGGCGCCACATTCCTTGGGTTGAATATCCCACAAAGCACAATTGGGTAAATGACCATCAGGGCTGGTGGTCCTCCTCCTTCCTAATTGCTGGCCCCCAGTGGGGGAGCCAGGAGGCACCTGGGCACCCTCGCCCGCTCACCACCACCACACCCTCCTCCTAGCCAGAGGCCCCTTCCCCTACTCCTCAGGGGGCAGGAGAGCAGGAGGGGTGCGGCATAGCGGGTGGGAGCGTGGCCTGAGTCGGATGCCTTCTGTGGCAGGCCCTGCCTCAGCCCTGGCTAGAGGGGAGAGCCCAGGCTGTGCACTTGGCCTCTCCCGGATCCCTCTCCCCGCCGGGTCAGAAGTTAGAGGCGCGCAGACCTTAGGGTCGTTACTAGGGAGGGGAAAGCAGAGCGACATCCAAGAGCTTTAAAGCCCTCCAGAAAAACGAAGCATCCTTACCGGGCAGACCATTGCCCCTGCAGATGGCTCACAGGGCGACTATTTACAGTGTGGCCTCGCTGGTGACGCCTGTGATTAGGGTGTGGTCACAGAAAGCTCACTCTGTCCTGTGGCTCTCTTCATCTCTCTCCCTGGCTCCCAAGTGCCCTGCAGGTCCCTAACTCTGGGGGTATGGACACTCCCCTCCGACCTTGGTGCTGGCTAGCAGCCACTCTCTGGGGGTGGGTCACTGTGGCCTTTTGGCAGCTCCGGGGGAGAACGTGAGCAGCCCGTGAGTGCCCACTGGGACAGCATTTCCACTCTGATGCAGGCCAGGAGTGACCCTGGCTTCCAACTGCACAGAGGAGCCAGGGGCCGTTTGACTGACTGAGACCTTGAAACCACCCAAGAGAGGAATCCTGAGCCTGAGTCCCTCCCCTGCCACTCCCACAACCGAGGCGAGAGGCGGGGGACGCAAAGATCCTTCCGCCCTCACCTCCCCACCCCACCTACTCAGAGCACCATAGCTCAGGAGAAGGGAAGGCTGGGGCTTTGTTACCAGGCCAAGATGGTGACAGGGGCCCGCACCCTCATTCAGATGACCTGGAGCTAGATGCAGAGTCTCCTGTGCAAACCAGCCTCCCACTCTTAAATGAGGATGGTAGTTCTAGGATCAGCTTCTAGGGCTGCCAGGAGGAATTCCTGGGGGAGGTTTTCAGTCTCTCCACTATTGGCATTTGGGGCTAGAAACTTCTCTGTGAGTGGGAACGGGCATCTTGGGCCATTTGGGACGTTTCTCAGCATCCTTGGCTTCTCCCTGATAGAAACCAGTAGCATTCTCCCGAAGACTCGTGACCACCCAGCATGTCTCAAAGCAAAAGAGTCCCCTGGTTTCAGACCACTGAAATCATGAACGCAGAGCCCCCAGCATAGGGAGGCCATAAGGTCAACAATCATTATGTCGATGCCCATTCTCTTCCCGGCCCGCCACTTAATTTTTTGAAAAAACTCATCAACTCCATTCAATCATGCACAAGACCCGAAGTTGTCACGGTACAAGAGAGGATGTCTGCACAGTGGAGTGAATAAGCACAAAAGGAAGTTGTACATTAAGGGGAAAGGCAGGTTCCCAGGATGGAACTGGCTTTTCCCCTCCAATTACCACCAGAGGGACATCTCCGTGGCAACAAACCACACTCCCAACCACCCCTACTCCTTGACTGTTCAAAGAGAGGGGCCCCAACTGGCGCCACCTTGCATCAGATCGGGGCTGACTGAGAGGCCAGACTCCGTGCCAGCAAGGCTGCAGGAGCAGAACCCACCCCACACAGAGCCCAGGAGGTCCTGCTTTCGCCTGGGCCCTGTGCACAAGCAGAAAGAACGCAGGCCCAGAAGTCCAGAGCTGGGTTCAGGTTCCGGTTATGCCCCTGACCGTATGACCTTGCATATGACCTTGTCCTGCTCTGGGCCTTGGCTGTACCACTGTGGCAGGAAGAGCAGGATAGGGCAGGGGCTCTCAACACGAGTAGCGCGTCAGCCTCGCTATGGCGAGCTTTAGAAACACCAGTACCGAGGGCTCATCCTTGGCCCGATAAAGTCAGAATCTCTGGGATGTCAGAGGATCGTCCAGCTAGTTCAGATGATGTCTTTCCTGGGGGTTGTGGTCAAGCCTGTCCCCAGAGTGAAAGATCAGAGATGGGTGGAAGCATGGCACGGAATCAGCTCGGCCGGCCAAGCTTCCAGTGCAAAAAGGCCCTGAAGCCAGGCTGCACTTAGTCACCCTCTCCTTTGCTCACCTAGAGCCAGGCGGGAGCCACAGGGAAGATGCCCAGGCCACCAGTCTGGTTTCCATTTCTGTGTGGCTGGTCACAGTGCCCTCAAATGCAACCCGGTCCCTGGGAGGGTCCAGCTCAAAGGCCCCCTGCTCTGTCCTCTGGGCCCTGGCAGCACACTGTCCGTGCCTCCATTCAACAAGTGCGGTACAGAAAATGGTTTCACGGTGGAAGGAGGGAGTCGGGGAGGCCTGGGAGGGCCAGGCTGGCGAGGGCCATCAAGGGCACCCCGTTCCATGGTCAGCTCTGCAAATGGGTGGGGCTTCCAAGGGCCAGGATGACTGGCACCCAGTGGTCAAGGAGAAGGTGGTTAGGAGTGTGACCATGGCCTCCTTGGAGCCCCCTGCAGGGCACGAGCTCTCCAGATGATGTGAAAGGGCGCTGGAGGGAAAGGTCCGCCTGTCCTTGGGCACCTCTGTTTCTGCCCCTGTTAAGTGGCAGTGAGAACAGCCGCCCCCCAAGAAGAGGACAAATCCTAGCGTGCTCTGGAGAGTGTAAACCACAGCCCCTCTCTCCCTCCCCACCCTCCCCATGCTCCCCAGCCGCAGCTCTCAGGTGGGGAGCACAGGTGGGCAGGAAGGCTTGGGGAAGGAGACAGCAGACCTCATCATAGCCTCCTCACCTCCAACCAACTTCTCCTTGTTTGCTGGGAAGGTGGCAGAGTTGAAATACAGCACACTCCCTCTCAGGAAGCTCCTGACGGCCCTCCCTCCGGGCACAACCTCTCTCACATCCCCCAGCCGCCAAGAGTGACAGAACCGCGCAAACGCCCACAGAAGGCCCAATCTGTGGTGGCCCTGGTCCGGCCACGCCAGGCCCTCCCCTCCCAACCCAGCTCCAAACTCCCTGTCACAGCTCCTGGGGCCTAGAGAGAGGCACCAGGGGGGTGCCAGTGCAAGTCTGACCTCCCACAGAGCGCACAAACCCTTCTGGGCGGGAACCTGGCAACCCCTGCCCCAGCCAGCAGCGCAGACCCAACAGGAGGGCTGTGGGCGGAGACCTCAGTTCCAGGCTCAGTCCCGCCACCCCTGAGCAGCCCTGGGCCAGTCTCCTGCTCTCTCTCGCCGGCCAGGAAGAATCCTTCTGGCGCAAACTTCTGTCCCAAACACGACAACACAGTAGAACCACTCTTGAAAGTACTCATGCCTGGGCAGTGAGTACCATAGACAACTAAGCTAGACGGTGCCAGAAGCCTCCTTTTCCACGGGGCCACTTCAACAAGTGCTGGCAGCTGCACTGGGATGAGTCCTGCACCCCCACAGCAGGAGACGGCCCAGTGAGGGGGTCAGCGTCTCAGGGGAGGGATGCCCCCTCCTTGGTGGGAATGCTGCTCAGAGCTGGGGGCCCTGGGCGCTCCAGACACAAGGATGAATGTGCAGACGTTAGGGGTCCATCTGTAACCCACAGGCTTCCTCCAGAGCGCCCTGATGGAAGGCTGGGGAAGCAAAAGGGTCCTCCCAGAGCTACATACATCCCAAACCCTGCAAACAGCAGTCCCGGGGCCTTCAGGGGCCTCCACTGCTGGAGACCTCATAAGCCCCAGCACACTCCCTTGGCTTCCTTTCTGGAGTTTGGGAAAGACTCCTGGGAAATCAGCAGAAAGCAGGACTCACCTCATCCAGTTGGCTTTAGTCTCGTCTGACCCATCTATAGACTTGTAGCGGTTATTCTTGTCCACAATCTGGAAGACAGAGAGGGAGTCTAGAAGGCGCCACTCTTGAGTGGCTCTCGTGTCCCTGGGCTCCTCCCCAAGCCAGGGTCTCCCTCCCTTCCACTTGCCCTCCTGTACAATGCTTCTACTGCTGCAGGACTGAAAACCGAGTGGGGGCCAGGAATCCCATCTCCTTTTCCTGTCCTAACGGAAGACCAGAAACATGGCAGACAAGCAGCACTTCCAGGAGCCCCATACTGCAATGATGAAAGTTAGATCCAGCCCTTCTTCTTTCCCTCTAGGTTCCCCCAGCACTGGATGTCTGAGCACACGTGACAGGGGCTTCCTCCTCTCCCCAGCCTCAAGCTGGTCAAGAGCGACAGGGATGGGCTGGTCCCTTCTCTTCTGTAAAATGTCCTGATTTCCTCATCACTCTTGAATCAGAGTTCAGCTGGGTATGGAGTTCTAGGCAGACTGTTTAATTGCCTTTCAGCCCCTGGAAGATTGCCCAAAAGGCTGCTATAGGCTGTTCAGGAAACTACCGTTGTTCTATTGTGGAAAGGCTGTCAAGGGTGAAATTTAAGGTTTTCCCTTCATTTTTTATTTAGTGCAATTTTTTATTTAGTGGAGGATTTACTCCTTTAAAATTCTTTTTTTTTTTTTAAGATTTTATTTATTTATTTGAAAGAGAGAGAGTGAGAGAGAACATGAGCAAGGAGAAGGTCAGAGGGAGAAGCAGACTTCCCATGGAGCTGGGAGCCTGATGTGGGACTCGATCCCAGGACTCCAGGATCATGACCTGAGCTGAAGGCAGTCGTCCAACCAACTGAGCCACCCAGGCGCCCACTCCTTTAAAATTCTTATTACTCAACATGCATATTACTTGGTGAACACATATCTCTTCTTCCATTCTGGAAAATTCTGAGAAACTCTTAGTTTTTGAGTACAGCTTTTTAGTCATTTTCTCTTTGTGTAGAATTTCTATTAAACATATTTGGGACTATTCCCCGTGTCTTTTGACTAGCTTTTTCTATTTTTCTTTCTCCCCTTTTCCAGGCAGTGCTCTGAAAATAATCCTCAGAACTCTCTTCCGATTCACTAATTCTCTCTTTGACTGTGTCCAGTGGAGAATTTATCCCCTTATTAACGTTCTTTTCTTTTTCCTTTCTTTTTAAATGAGCACTTTTAATGCAATGAATATTTTCATTCCCAGAATCTTCATATCTATCTTTTCTTCATTCTACCTCTGTTTCACAAAATCATGTTCCTTCTGTTTCCCTCTCTTAACAGCTTTACTGAACTGTAATTGACATATAATGTACCATTTGATAAACTTTGACAACTGTGTACACCCATTGCCACAATCAAGAAAACAAACATACCCATCACCCCCAAATTTCCTTGTGCTCCAGAATCTTCCCCTCCTATCTCCCTCCATCCCTCCTATCCCCAGTCCACAGGAAACCAGTGAGCTTCTTGTCACCATAAATTACTTTGCACTTTCTAGGATTTTATATAAATGAAATCAAATAGAAGCCATGTTCTCAGCACAATTATCTTGAGATCTGTCCATACTGATGTGTGTACCAGACTTCATTCCTTTGTACTGGGAAGTAGTATTCCACTGCTTGGGTGTGCCATAATTTTTTTTTTTTTTATCTACTTCTTGATAGGTATTTGGGTTCTGTCTCGTTTCTGGCTATTACAATTAAATCTGGTAAGAGAATCCAGTTATAAGTCTTTCTGTAGACACACACATCTCTGCTGGCAAATACCTTGAAATGGAATGGCTGGGTCCCATGGTAAGTATATGTACAACTTAAGAAACTGTTAAACTGTTTTCCCAAAGTGGCTGCAACATTTTACATTCCCATACAACAGCGTATGGACCCACCAGCTGGTCCACATCTTTGCCAACACTTGGTATGGACAGTCTTTTTAATTTAGCCATTCTGATAGGCATGAAGCAATATCTCTGTGGCTTTAATTTTATTTCTCTGATGATTAATGATTTTGAGCATCTTTTCATGCATTACTTGTCAGCTATGTATCTTCTCTGGGGTAGAGTCTATTGGAATCTTTGCTCATTTAAAAACTGGTTGTTTTTTTCTTTATTATTGAGTTTTGAGAGTTCTTTAAAAATATTTTTTGGATCCAGTCCATCATGAGACATAGGATATATGAATACTTTCTCCTAATCAAAGGCTTGTTTATTCATTCTCTTAATGATACCTTTCTAAGAGCAGACATTTGAAATTCAAACAAACAAACAAAAATCCACTGTTTTGTTCTTTTAAATGTGTACTGTCCTTCCTTTATTTCTTCAAGGATCATAGGGCTGAGGCTGCTAATTATCCTTCATTATCTATTATCTCCTTTGTCCACAGTAATAGAACCCCTGGATTAGAATTGGGCACCTGGTTATTTGTAATAACACAATACATTTTGGGACACCTGACTGGCTCTATCGGGGGAGCATATGACTCTTGATCTTGGGGTCATGGGTTAGAGCCCCACGTTAGGTGTAGAGATCACTAAATAAATAAATAAGCTTAAACAAAACAAAACAAAACCAGAATATGTTTCTTGGTTTCTCTGCTAGCTAAATTCTGGCCAATAGGATGTAGGTGGAAGGGTCAAGTGTCAGTTTCCCAAAAACTTCTTTGTAAGACAGCTGATACATGCCTTTCCACCATGCTACTGCCTGGAATGCAGACGTAATGGCTGGAGTTCTAGCAACTAACTTATGCTCTGAGGATACACTCTGAGCTGGAGTCAAGCTTGGTTCCCTGAGTGCTTAGTGGAGCAGAGCCATAACACCAGGCCTAGACTATATTCATAACAGAAAATTTAACTCCTATTTAGATCGAGCTACCATTATTACTCACAGTCAAGTCAATTCCTGATACAGATCCTAAATAGTTATTTTAAATTCACTTTCAGAATATAATTTTCATTTTAGAGTGAATTCATTTGTCATTGATATTCAGAGGCTGTCTTTTTAACACTGTCTTCATTAGTTTTGGAGATTTGGTTTGGTGGGAGGGTTTATCTTTTTTGGTGGGGGGGGCTCTCACTGTAATATTTGGGGAAAAAAGGGTGGGGGCTGGTCAAAGCATGAACTCTCAGTGCATTGGACTAAAAGCTCCTTTGCCCCTTCCACACACACCTTCTTTACCGACGCTGTTCCTCTGGATATTCCCATTCATCTCCAGACTCTCAACTTGTTCATTACTCATAATCCTCAAGCCCCAGCTGTGACTATCTGACTTCCCACGTGACTTCCTTTCCTTGGCTGTCTCAGGGGCACCTCAAACTTACCTCCCCCAAGGTACCCACTCCCCCAGACCCACCCCCAAGCCCAGTCCTCTCCTACTTGCCTCATCACGTATCTGAAACCACCACACACTCAGGTTTCAAAAAAGCCATCCCTACTATCAAAAACCAGTGAATGGTACACTTCTTATGGGCGAACTGTACAGTATGTGAATTGTGTCTTGAAAAGGCTGTTAAAAACAAAAACAAGTTACCCATCATCCCTTGCTCTCTCAAAGCCCCCATCCAATCCCTCAGCAAGTCCTGCCATCGCATGTCAAAACTTCCCCTCCAGTTCCACCGTGTCCTGCTTCCATGCCAGTCTGAGCCATTAGCTCTCTTCCAGATGAGCACAGGAAACCCTAACTTCCCTCCCCTGATAGGGCTCCGGATGCCCCACCAGTTCTCCTCGGAGCAGCCACTATCATCTTTATGGATGTCACTCACCCAGGGTCATCTGCAGTGCTTACAATAAAATCTGCACCTGGGGTCACAGCCTCCAAGGCCCATGTCTCCCCTACCTCCCCGATGGGTGTCTCCATCCTCCCCTTCACTTGCGGCAGCCACAGGCCCTGACAGTGAGCTTTTTCACCAGGAGGGTTCACTGCCTACGACCTCTCTGTCCCACTCTTAAAAAATTGTGTAGGCGCATAACGGGGGCGCCTGAGTGGCTCAGTGGGTTAAAGCCTCTGCCTTCGGCTCAGGTCATGATCCCAGAGTCCTGGGATCGATCCCCGCATTTGGCTCTCTGCTCAGCGTGGAGCCTGCTTCCTCCTCTCTCTCTGCCTGCCTCTCTGCCTACTTGTGATCTCTGTCTGTCAAGTAAATAAATAAACAATCTTTAAAAAAAATTCACAATCACGAAGTTTTTCACACATTCAGAAATTATAATGTGGCCGCCAACAAGAATGACCTCCAGCTGTATCTATCCCCCACCTCGCTCGCCTCAAGAAAACACTTCACCATAGTTGAAGACCATCTCTGCTTCTGATTTTACCCCCTCTCTCCAAGGTTAACCACCATCGTGAGGCTGGTGGGGAGCCTTCCCATTTTTACCACATGAGGAGTTTTCTAGAAAAAATTTACAGAATAGTCTTGCAGGTTGTACAGTTCACAGATATGGCGTCCTAGTGAACCTACCCTTTTGTACCTTTTCCCCACTGACTTTTGCATGACTGGTCCCTTCTTATCTTTTGGGTCTCAGTTACTGTCACCTCCCCTGAAGAAGCTTTTCCTGACCTGAACCTAAAGTAGGCTCTCCCTGCCATTTCCTGCCTGCCACACGCCACCCTCCCAATAGCATTATCTCTATGACATCACCTGTCACTTCCTTTCACAGACCCAATTGAACAGTGAAATTTTGACATTGACAGTGTTTATCTGTAAGCTTGGCCATCGACGGTCTCCCTCACTGGACCATAAGTGAATGAGCGCAAAGCACATAGCTATCCCATTCATGATCCCTGGACCCACCACACAGCCCATGGCATGGAACAGAATTGTGGCTGAACAAACGAATGGTGCCTGAAGAGTCTTTTAAGTAAAAAGCAAATTAAAGGGGGAAAAAAAAGGTCTAATGTTAATATTTTATGGAAAAACGAAATGAGTGGTGTGCTGGAGCTGGCTTGCACTGGCTAATGAGCGCAGACTCTGGAATCTTCCAGAATTTTATGAACCAGCTGTTATTAGAAATTTAATTATATAAACTTACAATTCCAGAAATGCTATTTTGAGGGTAATAAATACTGAACACTTACCACTTCCTCATTATTTTCTATTTCACTATCATCGATGTTCTTGAGGGAAATGGGCCTCTGCTGTACCTGCACAGGAGAAATGCTACGGAATAGTGGCTAGCGCCTGTGTCTGCCCACCAACTGCTTCTGTGACCTCATGTGGGTACCCTGAAATCAGCCACGGTGGGAGCATTTACACCACGGAAATTGGCATGCACCCTCCCTACCTCCACCGTCACCACGTGACCGGCATGTGTCTGTATGTGCACAGAAAGTCTGGGAAACACATTTCAAGCTCTCAACTCTGGTTACCTCTAGAGGAAAGCAAAAGAAGAAAGCAGGATGAGGCCTTTCCTTCATCTGTCTATTTATGAGGTTATACTGCTTTTGTGGTTTAAATTTCGCAGATAGTGCTCGCTTTGGCAGCACATATACTAAAATACGCAAATAGACCAAAAGAGAGAGCATGCAGCTCAGGCTTCACACTGCCCTGCATCCATGCCCCAACAGCCTCCCCAGATGGTGCCCCAGTCCTCGGGGACCTTCCCCTGGAATGTCGCAGAGCCCAATACTTTATCATAATGAGTCCCCCTGACATTATCATTTTCTGATTGTTCTTCTCTCTCCTGGGGAAAAAGAAAAGCATCTCTCGGCCCTGCAGCCAGTAGCGGGAGCACTCAGCGGGTACTGAGAGCCATGGAGCCAGAGGAATGAGCTAGAATGTTGGCTTCACCATTTACAAGAGAGTGACCTTAGCCTCAGCTTCTGCATCTGTAAAATGGGATAAAGGCCAACACAGCAACCCTGCAGTAATGACCCATGTGGGAGGCGCTCAGTAAACAGTTGTCATGACTGGAATTTGGGTTCTGACTGGAATCACAGTCTCTGGCCTCTTAATGAAGAGATAAATTGTTAATTATCATTAATTCTGGGCAGTGGGAGGTCTTCGGGTCAACAGTGAGTTGTTGTAATCTGCCTCTTTACGGCTTCAACTGGGCAGAGGGGCTCTCGGGGAGGTGGGAGCTGGGAGGGATGCCGGCTCAGATCTAGAGGTTTGCTGAGGGACAGTTCTGGCCTTATCTTTCCCATCCATCAGGATTTTCTCAAACCATTCATTCATTCACTTAACAGCTATCACTGAGGGGGCTGTTACCATGTCTGGCTCTGTGGATAGAATGGTGATCCAGGGAGACAATGCCTTTGCTCTCACAAACCTCACATTCCAGGGAGCCACAGAAGAGAGAGCACTGTGACAGTGCGTGGGCAGCACCGTGGCGGGCAAATCTGTGGAAAGGGGAGCTCAGAGCTGTGGCCAGTGTCTGGGAGTCAGTTGAGGACCTTCCTGGGAAATGTGGAATCCAGGAGGAGGTCTTGGAGAAGAGGAAAGTGAGGGTGTTCTGGGCGGAAGGACCAGGAGGGGCAGGATCTCACAGAGCTTGCAGAGCACATCACATGTTACTGAGAAACCCAGGCCACCCTGAGTAGACAGCTGAGACCAAGATGGCTCAGGAATGGTCAGCCAGGGTCAGATGCTCAGGTCCCAGCCCGCAGAAGGCTGGTCTCCCTGTGTCTCCCTCAACGTAGTAACGACTAACAAAGACATCAGTAACGAAACGCCAGTGGCTACCATTCAAAAAGCCATTTCGAGAGCACCTGGGTGGCTCAGTCAGTTGAGCATCTGACTCTTGATTTCGGCTCAGGTTGGTGGGATTGAGCCCCGCATCAGGCTCCGTGCTCAGCAGGGTATCTGCTTGAGATACTCTCTCTCCCTCTCCCTCTGCAACCCCTGCCCCCGGCTAGTGTGCAGATGCATGCACGTGTGTTCTTTCTCCTTAAAATAAATAAATATTTTTTAAAAATAAAGAGCCAGTTTAAAAACAAAACCAAACCAAAAATCAATCTCACTGTGCCATGGAGTCTGACACACTGTTTCATGGATTCTCACAACTCTGTGAATGAGCTACCATCATGGTTCCCATTTTACGGATTAGAAAACTGAGGTTCAGGGCCACTCGGTAATTTGCCTGGGGTCACAAAAGAAACATGTGATGAAGCCAGAGTTTGTTCAAATTCCGGCCTCTTCTGGTACAGCCTGCCTCTTACCCACTCTGCAGAGAGATGGGCCCTATCTCCACACTTCCCTTAAGGACCTCATCGGAATCGACCAGGGAAGTCCTGAGGACCCCCTCAGAATTTCCAGTTTTGCTGCAGGCTTGAGGAGATTTGCTGTGTGAAAATCTGCATTTTAATAGAGGAACATTCTGCTTGGTGACAGAAAATTCCCTGCTGTCAAGGGTTCACTGTTGGGCTCCTCTGAATGGTGCCATCACTGGATGCTGCAGAGATTAGATTTTCAACAACCTGATTTGCTTGCAACTTTCCAGGAACCCACGGATCCATAAAGCATTCTGATTTTCAGCCCTGCACCTCTTCTTAAAGCAAAGCTGTTACAAAAATGATTGATGAAGCTATTCACAGTTGACAAAGCACTTCTGCGCATCTCAGATGCTCCTCCCAGAACCCCAGGAGGCAGACAGCATCGCCTCTGTTCTCCAGCCACTTCCCAGCCTAGCGAACTGAAACGGCAGAGCCAAAAAGAGGCTGGCCTGAACCTGAACTTGAACTGAACACTTGGGCTGGAAGCAGGGGTTGAGGGGGAAGGCGGGGGGAGTGGCTCTGAGGTTATTTAGGCCCTGGCTTCCTAGCCTGGTGTCTACAGATGGGCTTTGGCAAGGCGAAGAGGAGGCCCCTTAAAATGTGAGCAGCATTTGGGGAATATTGGTATATAACTTCCTAGGCTACTCTGGGGGCTTGAGTACCCTCCCCCACCTTTTAACTGCTAATGGAGTTAGTGCTTCCTCTTATCATTCTAAAACTCTCTTTTATCAAATTTCAAACAAAGGTCTAGAGGCCTGATTAATGAGGCATGTTTCCATACAATCCCAAATCCCACATCCAGGTTTTGCACATTGTAATATCGCTCACCAGGCCCCTGTGACACTACCTGGAAATAACACGGAGATCCCTGATCTGCTCATCACCCACTAGGCACCTGCCTACAACAAGCCTCAAGACTCACAACTCACAAGGGTGTGTTCTGGTGGACTCTGTATCCCCATTTTATGCAGAGGAAATCTAGGGCTCCTGGAGAGTAAGCGCCTAGCCCCAAGACGCATGTCAACAAATGGTAGAAACGTCTGAATCCAAAGCCCCATAAGCAACTCAGACAGGTCTTCCCCACCCAGGTCCAATCAAGATCCCCCAGGCCTCATTACCAGCCTCAGGGTCAACTACTCCTTAACTCTGAACACACTCAACCTCCATAAATCTGCCCATTGGTGAAACCAGTGGGCTGAGCCCTTGGGCAAAAGTACTGGAGCAGCAGGGTTAGAATGGGCCTGTGGCCAGAGGGAAAGGGAATAGAAACCAACTTTAAATATGCCACAGATGTCAAGGGTCTTCCAGGTTGACGGGGCAGAGGGAAGCAGCGGACAGGGCTGATGTGAAAAGCACCCACAGAATGATCCAGAGAAAAGCAGCCCCTTCGCCATGGGTGGCTTGCCCCCAATCACCAGAGAAATGAACAAGAGTCAGAAAAAAAGCAGAGAACAAAGCAAAGCTCTGAGACAGCATCTCACATCCACGAGGTGGCTAGGATCAAAACGCTGGCCACCTGCAGGCGTCAGCAGGGACAAGAAGGACTCTGTCCTCACAGATGGCCAGTGAGGGGCAAAATGGTCCAGCTGCTCTGGGATACGGTCTAGCAGGTCCTCAGATGATTAAACACACAGTTCATTAACATGGAGTCGATTAACCTAGCAATTCCGCTCCTAGGTAGACGCCCAAGAGGAAATATGTCCACACAGAAACTCGCACACCAGCACAAACAGGAGCAATGAGCCAAAGATGGAACCAACCCCGCTGTCTGTCGACAGGCAAATGGACGAACCAAATGTGGTATGTCCATGCTGCGGAACAGAAAGGCCACAGAAAGGAATGATAATGCTACATCCACAGGGACAACATGTCACAACAGGGAGGCACTTGGAAAACATCAAGCTAGGTGCAAGAAGCCAGTCACAACAGGCCACCTACTCATTCACATGAATCCCCTAATCTCCTATGATCTCCTTCGTAGGGAAGTCCAGAACTGGGACATCTCTAGAGACAGAGCAAATCAGTGGTTCCTAAGGGCTGGAAAGCGGAGAGGTGTGATGGCTAAAGACAGAGTTTCTTACTGAGGTGATGAGGGGGTCCTCCCGCTGATGGGGGTGATGGCTGCATACAGAGGAGAATATACTGAACACCATGAAATTACACACTTTAAATGGGCAAACTGTGTGGTATGTGACTACATTGGAATAAAGTGGTTTTAAGAAATCTGCCAAGTGGCACCCGGGTGGCTCAGTCAGTTAAACATCTGACTCTTGATTTCAGCTTGGGTCTCAATCTCAGGGTCTTGGAATCCAGCCCCATGTCAGACTTGGTGCTCAAGAGGGAAGGGGGGACAAGGGGGTGTGCCTAGCTCCCTCTCCCTCTCCTCCCGCTCATGCTTGCTTGCTGAAACAAATAAATAAAATCTTAAAAGAAAAAGAAATCTGCCAAATATTCATCATCAGCAATCAGAGAAGGAAAAGGAAACCATGTTCCACTACCTGCTTGAAAAGTTCTCCCTAGAGAAACAGGAGTTTCTGTGTGAGTGGGAGTACGAAGGAGATGGCATATGGGCATTCATGTATAGGGTTGGAGATGAGCTCGAGTTTTGGTTTGAAGTCCTGACCCCCACGATTAGCTGCATGGCCTTGGACAAGCAACCTGGCCCTTGAAGCTCCAGTTTCCCAACTGGGACAAAGGGAAAGAGGGATACCTGTCCACTGGTACCGTTCCAAGGATACAGAATTATGGCTCACAAATCCTTCAGTGACCAATGAACAGCAGCAATTTGGTGGCTGTTAGAGGTATTGCTGTCTGCCAAGCCTCATTAGCTTTTGCTGAGGATCCCCCGGGAGTTTAAGGCTGCTGAATTGGTCTCCAACAAGACCCATCCTAAAGGAATTTTCAAACACCAGAAGACCCCAAGTCCCTTATTATTAAAGCCAGGAAGTTCACTAGAAATTAGTGTCTCTCAAAACGAAGGCCTTTGGATATGTTCTCAAGACCCAAAAGCTCACGTTAAGAATTTTTAATTCAATGTTTTCATTTAAAAAAAAAATCAGTATATGGGAATCATTAGGAGATTCCCGTCCCAAAGAGTATTGTGCTTGGAACTCGGTTGGCACCTGTGCTCAACTGAATTCTTGGCCCCGGTTCCTGCCCCTCCCCATGGGCCATGTGATTCTGCACAGGGCTCTCTCTTACAGCTGGTGGGGACTTCTTCTTCAGGTGCCTCCCTTTTCCGGCTTGGTGTCAGCCGTATGACTTGTCTGGCCGAAGGGATGTTACCACACACCAAGCAAGCATAGACTGGAAATGTGCTTGCAAGGGTGGGCTTGCCTCTGGGGCCTCACTGCACCCAGCAAAATCAGTCCCTCGTGGTCCCCCAGCAGACACCCCAGACACCCCAGACACCCCAGACTATAAATGAGGACCGGCAGCTGGGCCAGCAGATACACAAGCAAGCATGCCGGACTGCTACTCTACAGAGCAGGTCGGCAAACTATGGCCTGCAAGGGAAATCCAGCTGCTGCCAGTGTTGGATGGCCAAGCAGCGAAGAACGGTTTGTGCATTTCTCAGTGGCTGGAAATAAACCAAGGGAAGACTATCTCATCATGTAAAAGGTATACGGAATTCAAATCTTGGCACCTGTTGACAGTTTTACTAGACCACACCAGACCTGACTATTCTCCCGCTATAAGGGCAGAACTGAGGACATGTGGGGTCCACAGAGCCTAAAATATTTACAATCCGGCCCTTTACACAAAAAGTGTGCAACACCAGTTCTAGGTCACCAAATTCTGGACACACAGCTCTCCAGACGACAGTACTTACTGCTGTCTGCCGCGAGCTAGCAAAAGAAGAGTAAATGCAAACTTAAGAAACACAGGACCCATTCTGGCAAAGAACAGGTTAGGAACCATTGAGGTAAGTGCACTAAAAGATTCCCCAGTGTTTTAGAGACAAACGAAGAAAATGAGGGGGTCACCCGATAAATAAGAGTTTTGTACCAGGAAAACACCATCTGACACACTACACTGATTTCCTTCGATTGAATTATGTTGGTTGGTATCATTCTGTTCATTTTATATTTGTAAGTCTGTCTTGGGTAGTTGTAGCTGTTTAAGAGTTAGAAGAAATGGGGGCACCTGGGTGGCTCAGTCGGTTGGGTGGCTGCCTTCAGCTCAGGTCGTGATCTTAAGGTCCTAGGATTGAGCCCCATATCGCGCTCCCTGCTCAGCGGAGGGCCTACTTCTCCCTTTCCCTCTGCCTACCGCTCTACCTGCTTGTGCGCGCTCTCTCTCTCTGTCAAATAAATAAATAAAATCTCAGAAAAAAAAAAAAAAGAGAGAAGAAATGTTGTTTCATCTAGATCCATGTTCATACCTTTTCGAATTACATTAACCTAAGATTAATGTAACATTGGGACACCACCAACACCCCCCCCCCACTACATTAAAAGTCACCTGACCAACAGAGACAGGAAAAGGTGCAGAAGTTCTCTGGTCAGGACGGAAATGCAGATCAAAACCACAAAGAGCTACCCCTGCAGGCCTGTTAGAACGGTTAGCATCAAGGTGACAAGGGAGATCAAGCGCTGGCCAGGATGTGGAGAGAAGGGAACTCCTGAGCGCGGCTTTGGGAACGTACACGGACACAGCCACCACAGAAAAGAGTGCAGAGGTTCCTCAAACACTTAAAAATAGAACTACCACGTGATCCAGTGATTTCTTTCTTAGAAACAGAAACACTTAATGTGAAAAGTTTTGTGACCTTCCTGTCTTCCCTGCAGCATTGCTTACTACGGCCAAGACATGGGGACAACCCAGATATCCCTCGGCAGATAAAGGGACGGGGAAGGTGTGGTAGAGATCTACAGTGGAGTGTTATTCATCCATGAAAAAGAATGAAATCTTGCCATTTGCAACGACACGGATGGACCTTCTGTGCATGATGCTGAGTGAGACGAGTCAGACACAGGCAAATACCAGGTGATCTCACCTATATGTGGAATCTGAAAAAGAAAAACATCAAAACCCGAACTCCTAGATATGGAGAACAGATTGGCAGTTGCCAGAGGCAGAGGGTGGGGAGGGGGGGAGTGAAGATGGTCAAAGTGAAATAAGTAAGCCCTGGCCATGTAAGAGACAGCACAGTGACCATAGTTATTCCTTTATTTAAAAAGTCACCTCAATACGAACCAGGTGAGAAAACCACCACAGCAGAAGTGCTGAGAAGACAAGGCATGGTGAAGGTCAAGCTAGGAGCTCCTTTACACTAGACATACTGTGCCAGCTCAGAATAGTTTTTCTCACTCTTTTATTCCAGAATAATAGATTAGGAGAATAAGAGACAGTTCTAGCCAAAACGGGTTCACCAACATAGTACATATTTGTGGGGAATCTTTGGTTCGGTTTGTGAATCATAAACAAACGACCAGCATTTGTCAAATAGTTATATGAGACAAGCCCATTTAATGCTTCTGATCTTAAGCGGAATCTTAAGACTCGGGTACATAACTTTTTTATTCCTGGAAGAGCTGATATTGAATTGATAGTGTTTTAAGGATCCCTCACATGTTAGAATACGAGAAAAGCAAATTTTTTTCTAGCATCATCTTCCACTCTTCCTTCTAAGCACACTCTGTATTTTCACTACCCCTTATCACCTTTCATCCCTCAATGTGCCCGTGCCCGTGCCCCCTGCTGCTCACGTCCGTGTTCCCTCAGTCCCCGATGCCACTGACCACTCACTGCAACTCAACCCTCGACACCTAGTTCAGACCTAAAAGCCAGGAGACCCCAGTGGCCACGCACACACTTAGTGCCTAGGGATCTGGTGTTCTGCACGCCATTTCCACTAAAACAAATTAGGACTCCTGGGAGAGATGACTAGAACATCTTCTTGCTCCAGAAAGTAAGGGAAGTATGAAAATAAGGACAAGGAGCCAGCCTGAATGGGCTCCCGCTGGCCAAATCTAGGGCAATTTAAACATCAGAATGAATAATGACAGGAATGGACTAGAACACACGGAAGAAAAAAAAGGATTCAAGAGTCCATCCTGATGCTAAAAATAACTTTAACAAAAATGAGGGATGAGGTGGAGGAGAAAGTTGAGCAATTTTTTTTTTTTTAACAGAAGGATGTCCCGTAGTAATGTAGAATGTAAATCATTTCAAGCCATGAATAATAATTGATGATGCAGGCAGGAATCATCAACAGTTGCTAAAACGACTGGGTAAAAGGTAAGACAAACTGACCTCACATGCCTCCCGCTATCTATAGGGAGAAAGACACAACACCCTCCGTGCCAAAAAGCTACGATCTGCATCTATCATGAGGAAACAATCAGGCAAATCTAAACCGTGCAACGTTCTGCAAACCACTGCCCAGGACTTCTCCAAGATATCAATATCCTGAGAGAGAGAGAGAGAAAACAAAACAAAACAAAACAAAAAAACGACGCAGGGGAACTCTTCTAGAATGAAGGAGACTAATGAGACGTGACCATTAAATGCGGCGTGGGATGCTTCAGTGGGTCCTGGATGGGGGAAAGACTATAAAGGTCACTTCCCCAGGGCCACAGGCAAGATGTGACTATGGACTCCAGTTAAGACAGTACTGTAACCACGGTTAAATTTCCTGCCTATAATATTTCTATCGTGGGGACAGAGGAACAGCAGTCGACAAACTATGGCTATGGCTCAAATGCAGCCCCCTGTCTGCTTTTGTACAACTGGGAGGGAAGCATGGTGCTTGCAGTTCTTAATGATTACAAAAAAGTTTTTTTTTTATATTAATTTCATTTATATGGTTTTATGTGTGAAACATAGAGATGTGAGTTGCATTTGAAGTTATAGGATGTTCACATCTGGCGTTCACAAATAAAGTTTTAACGGAACACAGCTACCCTGGTTCATTCATCTACTGTCTCTGGCTGCTTTCGCCCCGCAACTGCAGAGTTGCGTAGCAGTGATGGGGAGCACGTGGCCCATAAAGCCTGATGTCTATGACCATCTCTCAAGCAATTCAGAACACAAAGCAAAAAGAAACAAAACACAAAAGAGCATGCGCACGCACGCGCACACACACGCCTGTTGGTATATATAGGAGAGATTCAAGCAACTCTTACAAAACGTTAGCAATGAGTGAATTAGGTGCAGGGTATGTGGGTGTTTTATTATATTACCCTTGTAACTTTTTCATGGAGTCTAAAAATTGCAAAATAAAGAGTTAATAAAAAATGAGCGGCCAAGCATGGGAAGTACCTGCTCATACACATACACACACATGTCCACCTGTCTCAGGTGTTCCTTCTTTTCTTCCTGGACAAGCCCCTTATTCTTGCCTTCTCAGAGCTCTCCCAAACTCAGTGACACCTGCGTGCTCCCGCTGACATCTCGCAGCATTGCTACTGTCGGCTTCTATGTCCCTCTATCCCAGACACTCGGGGGTTCTCAGACTCTGTTCTGGATGCTGTGTCATAAGATTCTGAACATTTTACAATGGAACTTGAAATGGAGAACACTGGAAAATACCATTTCACCTCGGTTTCCCCCAGGAATAGTAGGAGCTAGCAAGCAGAGGGGCTGACCGACAGCAGGTGAGGAAGGCCCCCACATAGTGTCCTCATTATAAGGACCCCCAGGAAATCTCCCGTCCAGTATCAGCACCCAGAAAGGAAGACCTCCCCAGGAGCTAACTGGGGACTTTTCACAATATGGACAGAAGGTGCTGGTAGCTGACCAGGCTTCCCTTTTCCCCAGTGGCTGCTGGCTTGGGACCCCCCTAGAGCTAAAAGCGTATACAAGGGTCGTTCTGGTCTGCAATTTTAGCCTCATTCCTGCCTCTGCTTAGGGTCTCTATTCTTGCTTTTCTTTCTTCTGTCACTCCCAGTTTTAATATGCTATGATGTTCTATTTTATGTGTCCTGCTAAGCTACCCTAAATCCCTTCTGGAATAAGACGGAGTCCAAGCAAGAAATGTAAATGGACACCCTGTGCTGGCCTCCTCTTTCTTCCTCCTGTTTCCAAACCACCCGGCTGCCGGCACTCCCAAACACCCCAGGCCTGCAGCAGGGTCGCTGGCCGCCACTGGCTGAGGGCGGCCTGGCAGGCCCGGCAAGAACTGGGATTTATCATTTCCAATGAGATGAGAAGGCAGAGGAAGGGGGCATTTCTTTTCTAAGCAGTCAGAGGTCCGGGCAGAACTCTGGCAGAGGAGGCCAGGCCATGGAGAGATGCAAAACAGACATGGCATGGCCACCTAGTTCATCTAGAGACAGGCCCTGGCCTGTGGGACCAGGTTTCCTCTGGCCAGAGGGGAGACAGAGAAGGAATGAGTACTGGGCGGGAAAAATGAGTAGAATAAAGTCAGGCAAGGCCAACAGGGAGGAAGAGGCGAGATAAGGAAGGCAGGTGGAGAAGGCCCAAGAGGCAGAAGAGAGGGCAGGTTCTAGAGTCAAGACTGCTAGGTTAGAATCCCAGCTCTGCTACTCATTAGTTGCTTAGTTTTGGGCAGACTGACTTCCCTCTCCAGGCCTCAGTTTTCCCAGCAGTACAATGGGTAGAATAATATCTACTTCCCGGGGACATCGTTAAGATCAAATGAGATCACGCTGTCAAGTGCTAAGCACAGACCCAGAAACTTCGTTAAGTGCTAAAGAAGCGGGAACAGGCATGCTTCTCCTTAGCTCTGCCGTTATTTCCACTGGAGTAGAGTGTGCACACTGAGGCCCCGTGGAAGGAAATGTGCTGGATGAAGGCCAGAGCTTTAGAACACAGGCAGAAGGTCAAGAAAGACATCGAGAATGCGTGAGACAGCACCCGACCAATGAATGCAGTTTATCTGAGATACCATGCTTCCATATCCCGGTCCAAAATCAGCTCTGTGGTTCACCCCACCTTTCCCCACCCCCTTCCGTTCAACCAATGCAGCAACTGAGCAGGCATAGCGGTTCCTCATTCCTGCTTTTCCCCAACTCAAAGCCTGACTGAGGACACGCACACGCACGGACGCGTGCGCACACACATACACGGGGCTCTGCTTTCTTGAGCCATCTTGCCTATCTGTTCTCTCAGGGCCTCTCACCTCTCTGGATCACAAAGGTCAGAGCCTCCACATGGCCTCTGTGACCTCTGGCCACTCCCTACCCCGCACCCATCCCCATGTCACAGCTCACAGCAGCCCCAAGGCCCTAGGAAAGAACCTCCAGCAGGGCAACAGGGCTGCCCACCCCCTGGGCCCTGAACTGCAGGCCACGCCCACTCTCCACTGGTAGAGCTGGTCTACCACCAGGTTGCACACTCCAGGGGTTCCTCCTCTTCCTTGCCTCTAGACCGCAGCGCCATGCTGCAAACCAGGGAAGGCTGCTTGCCCGGCTGGGCTGTCCTAAGGTGTAGGTTCTTGTGGGCGGGGGAAGGAGCAAAGCCCTAGATTTTTGCCTTTGCTGAACCTCTACCCATCCTTTAAGACCCATCTCCAGTGTGCCCATGAAAAGCCACTCTCCTCCTCCCTGGCCCCACAACATTCTACAAGAACTACAACCGCCAGTGACACTCCACCTTGATGGGACCTGGTTGGGAATAGAGCTCCTCGCCTCCCATCCTGAAAGTCTGGCACTGTGGAAAGGCGCTATCTTTGTGGGAAGCCAAAGTCTACCGTGCATCAACCTTGGGAGTTGGGGTCACGTGCTTAACCTCTTTAGTCCTGGGCTCCACCCTCGGAACCAGAAGGCCAGCGACCTTCGCCTGTGGGGCTGTCAGAGGAGTAATATAGCACCCAGCTAGCCTAGAATCCTTGCTTTCGAGCAGCCAGACTTTCAAAACAAGCCAGCCAGCCTTGCTGGCTCTCTCCTCCCCTCCCACTCATATCTCCATCCCCAGCAGTGTGGCTTCCATCTCGAAACTGCCCGTAGCCAGGATACAGAGCACTGTGCCCTGTGCAAGCCCAGCGGCTTTCAGTACCCCCTGCTTCTCTGCCACCAGGCAACTACCGCCCATCCTTTCCAGGGGCCTCAGCTGCATCCAGGCATGTGCTTTGTGTGCCCTCCGCCCAGGCCCCTGTCCTCAGCAGACCCGCATGCGCCGACCTGTCCTTGGACCGCCCACCTGGGCGTCTCCTAGCCATGGGCACCTGTAGCTCACTCACGGCACCTGAACTCACCTTCGCCACTCCCCTGGCTCAGGCCAGCAATCTCCCGCTCTCTGCATGTGTCGACAGACGTCCCCCCCACCCTAGACCCGCAAGCCCACTGCATTCACCTCCTATCCCTTTTTAACAAACTGCCACAACCCCGGAGCTTCAAACACCGCCCGTTTATTACCTCACAGTTCCAGAGGCTGGAAGGCCTAAAAATCAAGGTGTCGGCAGGGCTGAGTTCCTTCTGAAGGCTTAAGGGAAGATTCTACTTCCTTACCTTTTCTAGCTTCTAAAGGGAACCTGCACTCCTTGGCTCCTGGCTCCTTCTTCTATCTTCAAGGCCAGCGGGATAACATCTTCCCATATTTTCTGAGTCGGATTCTCTTGTCTCTGTCTTAGAAGGATGCTTGTAATTCCATGGGGCCCGCCTCCATAATCCAAGATAATCTCCCCATCTCAAGAGCCTTAATGTAATACCCTGCAGAGAGTCCCTTTGGCCATCTACGAGGACATAGGCAGGGATCCAGGGGTCAGGACAGGGCCATCCTCAGAGAAGCCATGATTAGGCCTACTACACTTCCCTCCCTCCAACCACTATGAGTCTCTAGGATATCCCTTTAGCGACAGCAAAACTGTTGACCTGTCTTGCCTTCCATAGGCAACGTCTCCATCTGAACCTTCTTGGTCATAGAAGAGCTTGTCCACCCTACCTCATCATTCCTCTGGAGTCAACCAGCTCTCCAGGAGGACAGCCCCCCCTCCACCAGGTTTTTCAAGGATGCTACTGTCTTTCTCTGAACAAAACCCCCCGCTCCCGGGTCTGCTTGCAGCTGTCCCCTCCCAGCTCCCGTCTCTCCTGCACTGATCTCACCGCTGTTCCAGCTTCCGAGAAGTGGGTCTACTGGTCGCCTGGGTTCTAACAGTGTTCCCACCTTGCCGCTCTCTCGAAGGGCTTCACCACAGCACCATCAGCCACTTGGACCAGATCATTCTTCGCGGGACGAGGCTGTCCCATGCACTGTGAAAGGTTTAGCAGCATCCCCGGTCTCTGCCTTCCAGATGCCAGTAGCATATCCCCATCCCAAGTTACGATGGCCAAAAATGTCTCCAGATGTTACCAAATGCCTGGGGTGGGCAGGGCGTGGGGGGCACCAACTCCCCCAGGTCAAGAACCACTGTTTGACCGAGTAGTTCTTCCAAGGTCACCAGTGACTTCTCTGGCACTAAATCCAGTGGACACTTCTGAGCCCTTCTCTCGTTGGCCCTTCTGGCCTCCCCACCTCTCAGGCTGCAATTCCTATCTCCCTTGCTGGATCACGTTCCCCTCGCGGACTGCTAACCTTAGGCCCTCTCCACCTCTCATTCACCTGTTCTCCCTGGGGGCTGCCCTCAGCACCCCCAGCCCTACCAACACCTACATCCAGGTGACTCAGGAACTGACATCTGCAAACCTCCTCTCCCAGCTCCACACACATGTAGCTAACTGTCTAGTTGACAGGGCCACTGGGGACCTTGCTGTCACTCCAAACTCTGCGAGTCCAAAACCAGAAAGGGGATCTTGCCCTCCACCCAGGCCCTGCCCTGCATTCCACTTCTAAGAGTCCCCTTCCTGACCTACTGAGAGCAGAACACTGAAGGACTTGTTCCGGCCAATTCCCTCTCCCTTACTTAGGCCAATTGATCTGTTTGCCTGTCAATCTTGCTCATCCCTGAACCAGGTCATAAACCAGTTCCCCTGTCTCCATGTTGCCAACCCACGCTCGCTCAAGCCTCCACTATCACCGAAGTAGAGAACGAATGTAGTCCTCTAACTGGGATGTGGGCATCCATTCTCCACCAATGCCTGCACCCCTGATCTGTTCTCTAGGCTGCACCCAAAGTCATCCTTTCAAAACATAAACAAAACTTTTTATTGTTCTTAAAGAGCAGAAGTCCCAGTTTGGTCTACTGGGCCCTAGACTTCCAAGTTTCTCTCTCCCCTTCCTGGCCCCTGGTACTCCAGGGACTGCACTCCAGGTACGAAGCTACAATCCAGGTACAATGACCTTCTTCTAGGTCAATGGCACAATGGCAAATGTGCCATTCTCTCCTGCCACAGGGCCTTTGCACATGCTGTTCTGTCCATCTGGTGGGCATTCTCTCCTGTCAATCACAGCTCCACTATCAGGAAACCTTCCCTGACCTCTGGTCACATCAATTCCTCCAGTTGTTCCCTTTTCTCCTAGCCTCACTGTCTCTTCATCTCCTGAATCATGATTTTACATTTATTTATCTTATTGTTTGATTCATTCTAGCTTCCCCATAAGAAGCCCTATGAGGGCAGGACTGATGTCTGATCTGGCCCATCACTATATCCCCAAGGCCTGTTCAATGCCTAGCACAGAGGAGCCCCACAAGAAGGGTTTAATTAATGACTAATGAATGATCTTCCAACTCCCTAAGCCTGACTTTCTCTACTGACTCCGCCTTCTTCCCTCTCTGTTCAAGCTTGACTCCCGAGAGTCAAGAGTCATCCCTAATAATCCTTCCTCTTCAGATCATAACAAACCCTCTTCCTCACCTCCACATCCCATCTGTTAATAAATCTCAGAGATTCTTCTTTCTGAACCTCTCACAAATGTGCCTGCCTCCAGCACCCAAGTTGAAACCAGCATCTTTGCCTGCCCATCCCGGTTCTCCATTCTGCTACCGAACCTGCCCATTCTGCCAGGCCTCTGCCTGGCCTGCTTCAGCGTTTTCCTCCAGCCCACAGGAGAAGCACACACTTACCCAGACTCAGGAAATGTAGCGTGATCTACTCCTGCCTCCTTCTCAGCTGATTTCTCGCCACACTGACTCTTGAGCTCATTGCTAACACCACACTGGACCTGTTGGGAGCTTCCCTCACTCAGCTGCTCTGTGTGCCTACAGCATTCTTCCCTCTCCTGTCCCCTGACTGCTACTCAGTCCTCAAGTCTCAGGCTGAAGGAAATCCTGCCCAAACCCCTCAAGGAGGCCAACGACAATGATAATAATAACTGATACTCACTGCATGCTTCCCGAAGGCAGGCACAGCTCTAAAAACTTCATAATATTGACCTATTTCCTCTCCACCATCAATTATAATTATTCTGTTATAGAACACAGGCACAGAGAAGTTAAATGACTCGTCCAAGGTCACATTTGATAGTAAACAGTAAAGCTGGCTGACATAACAAACTTGGGCTCCAGGCCCCAGATCCCCGAGCACCATGAACACCACCGTCTCCCTCTGCTCCAAGAGTGTCCCGTCTTCCCCCTTCCCTAGCAATGATCATGTGTGCACGTACCTGTCCCGTATCTGTTCTCCCCACCAGACTGTCCCCTCCCTGAGGGCAGGGGCGACTTCCTCCAGTACCCAGTCCAGCACCCAGCATCACTGCTTTTTGGGCTAAATGTCATGCTCTGCATTCCCACAGCCCCCAGACCCAAGTCACCCACTGCGGAGGAGGGTCTGGGTCAACCTTTTGTAAATGCCACACAATGGCCCGCCAGACACACACACATGAACATTCACAGAGAAATCGTCCTGAGTTCCGCCTGGCTGGCCCGCCATGGGTTCCCTAGAGCCCCACCGGTTCTACTGATGACCCCAGCCAGACGGGCCCCTCAGCATGGCCATCAGCCACCCAGGGTGGCACACCTACTCAGCCAGGGCAAGGGGATAGGGAGATCCATCATCCCCGCAGCCTGGATGGATGGCAGGAAAACTCTCGGGCCAGGCTGGGCCAGCATATGGCTCCCCCTGCTGGTTTCCTTCCATGCTCCTTAGCACCCTCTCCCACTGCACGGGCCAGGGGACACTCACCAGCCAGGAGAAGAAGCCAGCTGATTTGTCCTGGGTGGAGATCTGCCCCTCATAGGGGCCGAAGATGTGGCCCTTGGGGATGACCTCATTTATGCATCGCACGTCATTCTCCCCACTGGCTTCCTTGACCACCTCCATGCCCTGCGGGATGGTGAGGGCAGCCCTGTCTGGGATGCCCACGGGCACTGGCGTGTCGGACACAAACACTGGGGGACCGTGGTTCGGGCACTCATCCACAAAGTACTCCTGGCAGGACTCGCAGACTGAAGGGACGGAAAGAGCGAAAGAGCCTCAGTTGGTGCGGGGAGGCGGGACGCCCACGGCGGAGGCTGAGGGGCTGCAGGGAGACCCACCCTGAGGATGGCATCAGACAGTGGAAAGCACACTGCATGGGACTCACGAGTCCCGGCCCTGGCTCCACCCCAGCCAGCCACAGGCCCCTGAGTCTTCAGTGGTAAAAACCCATTCCCCTCCCTGGGGGCTCGGCAGACACGCCTGCCAGTGAGAAGGAGGCCCGGAGCTTCCTTTGTTTGAAGTTCACAGCCTAGCTCTGGAGGCAGATGGCCCTGGGTTGGAACGGCAACTGTGTGCATCTGAGGGCTGTGGGACCCGAAGCAGGGCTCTCAGCCCCCACCAAGCCCCAGGGTCCTCACCTGGAAAATGGGACCAATAAGGGCCACTTCAGGGGTTAAGGGTGAGGATTAATGGAAGCCTGGACCGGTCTCTGATACATCATAGGCAAGTGCCTATCATTAGTCCTATGGCTGCAAATTCCCTGAGCAGAGATGGGGTATGGGGGTGGGGGAGCAGGGTGAAGGGGTGAAGGGAGGAGAAAGCCAGGAACAGCCCCAGGCTCCACTTACACCAGAAGTCCACTTGCTGGAAGCTTTTGGGCATGATGAGCTCACGCTTCCCCTTCAGTTTCTTGGGCTCCACTTCCATGGGTGAGGGGTCTGGTCTCCTAGAGCTGGCCAGACCAGGGGCCAGTAAAGGAAGCAAAGAAGCCATCAGAGAGTGGGAGGCTGGTGGGCAGAGAAGCCATGGACCCGGCCAGGAGGCCACGGGGACGTGGGGATGTGGGGCAGGCGATGGAGTGCCAGCCTGTTCAGGGCAGGGGATCCTGAAAAGGTAGGTGTTCTGAGACCTGGGCCTAGGCCTTCCAGAGCCACCATGCAGGTTCTTTTGGTCTTCTAGGGCCTGTGCTCGCTCACATCTGCTCCCAGAAGCTGCCCAGAGCAGGCGAAGGACTATGGGCTAGGAGTGGGAACTCTCCCCAGGACGTGCAACCAACCCAGCCCCGAGATTCCCCACTTCTCCCTCTCCTGCCCCCACGTCAGGGCCTCACCAGGGCTGGCCATACTCCTGGTCTCGGAGTGGGGAGCAGACCTCGGTCTTCACCACGGTCACCATATCCCCCACAGCCGCCTTGGTCTGGGCCAGGCACTCCTTCATGTTGTCAGTCATTCTGTCCTGGGGACACGAAGGCGGGACCAGCACAGGAAGAGGATCAAAGAGACAGGGGAAGAAGGGTGAGTGTCAGAGAGGGCAAGTGGGGGTCCCCTGGAGTCTGGTTACCCTCCCTGCCATCCCCAGAGGAAACGCTTGAGAACAGAGACAACAAAAACAGCTGTAGCCCGGCCAAGAGGAAATGCCATTTCTATCCCGGGCTGGTCCTGGGGACGACTGGAGCCACCAGCCCCATGGGGTCAGAGGCCGAGGGGCAGCTCAGGCCAGGGGGCAGGACTGGAGAGCACAGCATGGATCCCGAGACCAAAGAAAGGGCAAAGGATGAGACTTCCACAGAAGCCTCCGCACAAAAGTCTGCAATGGGGGACCGGGAGAGGGACCCACTCGGGTCCAGCTGGGGCCAAGGAGGGACTGACAGAGGAACCTGGCTCCTGGGCACCAGGCTGCGCAGCCCCCTCACTCAGGGGCTGCCAGGGAATGTGGCCAAGCCCGCTCTGCCAGCTCAGAGCAGGTACAGGCGGGCCTGGGGTCCTGGTGCGGGCCGGCAGGGCCAGCCCTGATTCCAAGCCCCACCCGCTCTCTCTAGGGGAGTCTCCCCAGCCCGCCGCTTACCGCCCTCCTCCACCACCGCGCCGGGCTTCAGCCCCTCCCTCGGCACCCCGGGATCCTCATGCCAAGCCCGGGGACACTCTTCGGGCCAGGGCGGCGCGCGGCTCGGACTGGGACCGCGCTCGCGGCCCGGGACTGGGCGAGCTGCGTGTGTGACTCACTACCCGGGGCCCCGCTGGCCACACCCCTGCTCCTCGGCTAATCAGCCCCCTGCTCCCCACCGGGGCCCCAAAGCCGGCGGCGGTTGGGAGGGGTGCGGGGAAACACGACGGCCTGCCCCCTCCTCCGAGCCGGCGGGGCCGGGGGGCGCGCGGAGGGGGGCGGGGGCTGCCCGGGGCGGGCCGAGTCGCCCCTCCCCGGCCCCGGGGCCGCCGCCTCCCCACCCGCCCCCGGCTCCCGCAGCCCCGCGGGGCGTCCCGCCCGCGTGTCCGGCGGGGAAAGTGTGAGGTCCCGCGGCCGGGCGCAGGGGCGGCGCGGGGGGCCGGGGAGGGCGCGGGCCGCTCTCTCCCTCTCACCAACCTTCCCGGCGGGGAGCTCCCTGCCCTGCCCGGCCCGGCCCTGCCCAGCGCCGCCCCCCGCCCGCCAGGCCCGGCATTCCTTGCGGGGGCATGTGGCTTCTTGCCGGCCCCGGGGGCACGCAGTTGGCTGGCGGCCGGGAGGGGGGCGCGCGGGGAGCGGGAGGGACCGGGCGCCCGGGAGGGGCGGCGGCCAGGGGCCCACCCGGGGGGAGGAGGGAGTGCAGCCCCCCGCGGGGCGGGGGGGGGGGGGGGGCCGGGGGGGGGGGGGGGGGGGCCGGGGGGGCGGGGAATGGGGGGGGGGGCGAGCCCGGAGAGGGCGGGCGTGGGGAGCCGGTCGGCGACGTGCGCGGGCGGCCCCCCGCGCTCCCTCCCTGCGGCCGCAGCGGACTCAGAGTGGCTGCGGCGCGGCCTGCGGCGAACCCGGCCACACCACCGATCCCTGCCTGCCCCCCAACCGCCGGGCGCGCCGCACGCCGCCCCTTCCCCACCTGCGCGGTGCGGGCTGGGGGCCCGGCGCCTGCGTAGGTGGGAGGGGGCACCGATCTCCTGGCCCACCGAATGGCCCCCAGCCACCTGTCAAGGGAGGAGGGTTGCGGTCACCAGACAGGAACCCAGGGCGGGAAGATGTCGAGGGACTCCCCCAAGGTCACGCAGTCCGTTCCTGATGGAGTCTAGACTGGAGCTGGGGGCCTGCTCTGAGTAAACTGGAAACAGGAGAACCCCCAGATTCAAGCGTTACGTTTCAGGTCTGGTACACCTCTATGCCACACTCTCAGCCCAGCCTCTTTCAGAAGGATAACCAGGATCACCCTGGGGTGGGATCGGCAGCCTACAAGTCCAGCTGCCAGGTGGGGACAAGGTCTTCCTTCTCTGAGGAGCACTTCTCACTGGGAGGGGCAGCTTTCACACAAAATACCTCCGGAGGTAGTGAATACTGGTGGTTGGAGGCCTAGGTTCCCAAAGGAGCACCGTTTATGTTCAAATCCCAGTGATTGGCTGTGTGACCGTGCCCCCCCCCCCCACCGCAGGTGTTAGGGACTGAAAGTTTGTGTGCTCTCCCACCCCGTATGTTGGTGCCCTAAGCCCTAATGTGACTGTATTTGGAGACAGGACCTGTGAGGAGGTGGTAAAGTTTAAATGATTTCATAAAAGTGGAGCCCTAATCCAAAAGGAAGAGACACCAGAGCTGGCTTTCTCTATGCCCCAGGTGAGGACGAGAAGGCATCAGTGTGCAAATCAGGAAGAGAACTCTCCCCAGGAACCAAATTGGCTTGCACCTTGATCTTGGACTTCCCGGCCTCTGAAACTGTGAGAAATAAATCTTGTTTAGGCCACCCTGTCTGTGTCCTTTGTTCAGCTGCAAAACGTGGCTAGCGTTAGAGTCTATCACAGCCATTGCTGTATGGAAATGGACAAAGATGAATTTGGAGAAGGTTAGGCACAGTCTCTGCATACCTGCCCAGGAAGAAAGCTGATCAGGAAGGTGGGTATGAGTGACCTCATTAAGGGGTGGCTTTGAATTCTCTCCATTGGATTGGATTTGTTTTTTTTTAAGTCAATCATTTGCAGACTCTGGCAATTTATTAGAAACAGACTGCTTGGGACCATTTTGCATTTCTCCTGCTCTGGCCCCTGCATCCTTCACCAGCACACGCCTCCTCCTCCCCCGGCCCTGCCCCCATGCCACCTCCACCCTGCTGTGGTGCCTGTGAACTTGCTGTGTCCTCTCCTCTGGAGCACACCCAGAAAAACGCCTACAAATCCTTCATCTCTCACTGTTGTTCCCCATCCCCCTCCACCCTCACTGCCATAATACCTCCAGCCCCATGTCCATTTCTGCATGGCACTTGTCACCCTTAGAACAGTCTTTTGTTCGCATGACTATTTGATTAATACCTGTTTCCCATAATACATGGTAAGTTCCACGAGGGCAGGCACTGACCACTGAAGAGCCAGCACTTGTAACCGTGCCCGGTACCAGGGCAGAACTAGCGAAAGGCAAGCAACGTGCCAGGGCAGAAACTTTAAGGAGACACCGCCTCTCCAGGTCCTGCACTTGTAGGAACGGCACCTGAAAGTGAATGCGTCCTTGAATTTGGCACCGAAGGTGCCTTGTAACTGCACCCTAGTCTCAGCCTTACCTAGCACATAAGCTCATTCTCAATATTTACTAAATGATTGACCAGATGGCCCATGTCGCAATTCACTGCCTACCCCCACACCCCCATAGGTCTGCTGGCCCCACTGAGAATCTCAGCTCTTAAAGAGATCTCAAAAGGATGGGGAGGTTATTGTTTTGAATCCTCTTCTCTCTGGGGTACTCTCAGGGATCCCGGCCAGGCAACGTGGGTGGCCCGGTGGGTGAGGCTGGCCTTGAGAGGCAGCAAGGTTCAGCGGAGAGTGTGATGGAATTAGATTCACGAGTCCTGGATCTGAACCTGATAGGAAGAGTGTATGCTGTGAGCATGCGCACATCACTTAAACTCACCAGGCCTTAGTGTCTTCCTGGTAAAATGGAAATCATCATAATTGCCAGGCAATCCCCATGAGAAATAAATGAGGTAAAGGCTGGGGCGAGGCCTTGGGAAGAGCCAAGTGCTATGGATCTGTAAAGGATGTTAGTATTAAACTTGCCACCCAGAGGCAGAGGCAAGGGGTGAGCAGAAAGAAGATGTGTGTTGGGCGGGGGGACCCAAAAAGGGGAAGGGAAGGAGGGAAAAGCAGGAGTAAGAGAATAAAGGATGGAGGGTGAGAGAGAGGAAAAGAGACATACAGCCACTTTCCTGAGTCTTAAACAGAAAACCATCTCTTCTGAGAAAAGCATTTCTATCTCAAAGTAGAGATGTCTACTGGCCATTTTCTTTCATGTTTAATTTTTTACTAACATCCACCTTCATCACGTAAAAAGCATTGTGATGATTTGTAACACAAACACAGAATGCTTAACGGGACAGAGATTTCATGGAGAAAGGTTGATGCCAATCATACCAAGCATCTGTTGTAAGATGGCTAGTCATCTAGCCGCCCATTCAGTTCTGAGCCTCCCAGCAGCTAGAGCAAAAAGGGAACTACGATGGGTTACAGAGTACTCAGTATTTGATATTTATGTATTGACCGCACAATTAAGTTCTTTCCATTCTTGGAAGAGTCCGGCTGCCTGGGGGAACCAGAACCGAGTCTCACTTGCATGACTGATGTACACTACAGCTGCTTTCTGTGTCTGTAATGAAGGCTGTGGGGACAGGGTGAGATGTGGCAGGACTTCCATCTGGGGAGAGAGAGAAAGAGAATGCCCCGGGCTAGTGTCCTTCACTGGGTCCATCTCAGCGGGCACCATAAAGCCTGAGCCCGCTGAAGCTCCAGGAGCCATGTCTGCGAGCCACTCTGGACCTGTTCGTCCAGCGAGGGGCTTGGGGGAGGGGTGGTCAGCAGGCCTTGTGGAGGACTCTGAGCTGCTGGCAATGCTTCCTCTCAGCTGGCTCCTCTGAGTCTGCACACGCAGAGATTAGGCATGTTGCAAACCCAGCAATGAGATGCAAACCCAAGAGGAGGGGGCAGAAGGCAACTTGGGAAGCAGCAGCTCTGTTTTCACCCTCGGCGGGGTGCCAGGGTCCTGGAATGCCAAGCAGCCGATGTGGCCCGAGGACTGGGAATCCGTGCCCACTCGGTTTCCCTAGCGGCTGGCACCCTGAGAATGTGACGGGTCCACGCCGGGACCAGCACAGCATCCTTGTCCTTCCCTCTGATACCCAAGGGACTGGAGATTAGAAGGCGGGGTCAAGCCACAGAGGGACCTGGGATGGGTATCCCGAGCTCTGAGTTTCAGTCCTGGCTGTGCTGTAAACTTTCTAGGTGACCTTGTGCAAGTTCCTTCCTGCCTTGTCCTGAGCCTCGGTTTCCCCTTCTTGAAAAAATCAAAGGTCCAACGTGGTTATTAATGGTAAACCACCGGGGTAAGGGAGAAAGAACACAGAATTCTTAAATGGAGTTGTTCAATTACATGTCCAGCAAACACTGCCCTTAGAACAAATATATGCCTTTAATTTACACATAAAACAGATTTGTAAATGTATGGAGATAATTCTAGGATGAATGAATGATACATTTATTTTAAAATGTTATTGAATTCATGGAAGCTGAATGTCACCACGCATTTGGTTAATCAAACGATACCCGCACAACCACTTACAAGCTATGTAACCTGGAGAAAATGAACCACTCCTACCTTAGTTTCCCCATCTGTCCAGCAGAACAGAATCTGTCTCATAGGCTATTTTACATAGCATAACACCTGGCATAGAAAAAGCACTCTATAAATATGAGTTCTTGTTATCATTCATTTTATTTGTTGTTTTAAAAGTAGAGCATCAGGTGGGCACATTGATAAAAATTTTTGACACCAAAAAGGGGGCACTTATAAGCAGTTACTACCTTTAGGAGAGAAACACTTTTGAAAAGTCTATACTACAAAGATGCTCATCCCAACAGAAAAAAATGGGAAATACTATTTAAAAAACAATTTGTAAAAGAAGACAAATGGCCAGTATGCTTTATGGAAAACCACAAAACTTTCATACCCAAATAAATATAGATTAAAATAAACATCATTTTTCCTCTATTAAGTTAGCGAAGATTTAAAAAATCTCAATAATATTCCATGTTGGCAAGAGTGTGAGGGAAAGACCCTACATACTCTTCTGGTTGGAAAAACTAATCAGTATGAACTTTCTGGAGGGCAATTTGGCCACACATATCAAAAGACTTGAAACGAGCAAAAACTTCATAGGAACGACCCCAAGTCTAGGAGTTTCTCCTAAGGACGTAATTAAGCGGTGTGCAAAGATGTACCCACAAGGCTGTCCTCTGCAGCACTATTTTTAGTAGGAAACAAACAAACAAACAACCCCAGGGAAAAATACACACCATGAAAATAGGAGCAAAATTAATATATAGCACACAGTGAAATATTGGACAGCAATGAACAGTGCTTTAGAAGAATATTTATTGACACAGAAACAACACGCTCAACATATTGTTAATGAAAAGTGAAAGTCACTAACTGAAAGAAGATAATTTGAATGGCTCTCTGCTGTGTGATTCCAACTATAGGACATTCTGGAAAAGGCAAAACGATGGAGATGGTAAAAAGTTCAGTGGTTACCCAGGGTTAGCAGGAGGGAGGGATGAACAGGCAGAAGCACAGAGGATTTTTAGGGCAGTGAAACTACTCTGTGTGGTAGGGTAATTGTGAACCCATGGGTCCACAATTGGGTACGTCTGTTTAAATCCACAGAATGTTGGGCACCAACAGGGAGCCTTGATGTAAACCACAGACTCTGGGCGAGCATGGCATGTCAATGCACGTGCATGAGTTGTAATAATGTACCCCTTCCCGTACACTCCCACGGCAGGGGGGGGGGGGGGGGGGGGGGGGGGGGGGGGGGGAGGGGGTGGGAGGAGGGCCCATAGCAGGTGTGTGGGGACAGGGGGAATGTGAAAACTCTATGCTTTCTCCCCCTCGCGTTACTGTGAATCTAGAACTTCTCTAGAAAGTCAAATCTCTTTTTAAAAAATGCAAATTGTGAAAAGATAGATACAAAATAATCCCATTTTAGAAATATATACATACACAGATTTGCACACACAGGTCTGGGAGGATATATTCTGGGGGATCGCTTGCGGTTACTTGGCACAGCGTGTTAAAGAGAAAGAGTGTCTCTTTTCTTCTTTTTGCTTAGGAGGAAAAAAAGATGTCACTTAAAAATTGTTTCAGGGAACTCTTGACCATCATTTAATTTAGAAACTGCTGGAGAAGATAAGGTTTAAGGTTCTGTCTCCTCACGCACTTGTCCCTGGATGCTAAGACCCAACCAACTGACTGGAGGAAGGAGGACTCCAAGTTCGAGGCTGAATGCCAGGCATACTGCCCATTTGATGAATGAATGCAAATTGACTAATCAATCAGTAAGGACCCCGATATTTCTATCATGAAAGACTTCTATTTTTAGTTTACTTTATGATTCCCATTTTGAAAGATTTTGTCTACCGAAAAGGCTGTATACGTTGTATGATCATTCATTTTCGGGGCTCCTGGGTGGCCCAGTCAGTTAAGCATCCTGACTCTTGGTTCAGGCTCAGGTCCTAATCTAGCCCCGCATTGGGCTCTGTGCTCAGCAGGAAGCCTGCTTAAGACTGTCTGTCCCTCTCTTTCTGCCCCTCCCTCGGCCCCCCTCTCTCGGTCTCTGAAATAAATAAATACATCTAAAAAAAAAAATTCATTCCTTTTCCTAGCTTTTCTTACACACACTGGCATGTGATAACCAGCAACCACACTGCTTAGTTACTATCATCCTAAGGAAAAGCAAAGAGATCTGGCCCGCTCATTCATTTGTCTTGCTGATTACAGGGAACTGTACAATATTCATTAAGCTTCTTTATATTTACAGAATACCTCAGTGGGTCAATTACTATGCAGCAACGAGACTGAACAAACCACAGCTCCATGCTATGGTATGAAGCCGCAATGCTAAGAAGTGAGACCCCAAATGTACATACTGTATGGTTCCAGTTATAAAAAGTTAAAAAAAAAATGGGCCAAATTATGGTGTTGTTGGAAATGTGCATGGTAATCCTTGGGAAGAACTAGAAAGGGATAAGCCAGGCGCTTCTCAGAGGCTGGTTATGCTCTATTTCTTGATCTTGGTGCTAGTCCACTGGGTGTGTGAAGTTTGTGAAAGTAGATTGAGCCATGCTTTTATAATATGCGGATTTTTCTGTTTTTATACGTTGGTAGAAACAAAGGGAAAATATCTGCAGGAGCCCTAAGGGCCAAGAGCTCCCATGGTGGGAAGTTCTGGCCCAGTCAGTGTAGCCCCTGATCATGCAGCTGCAGAACTGGGGTCCAGCCAGCTGGGTTTCAGCTCTTCATCTGCAGAGCAGTTTCCAGTGAGCGCAGCTGGCTATGGGGGGGAGAGGGGGAAGGGCAAGAAAACACATTCTCCCAAGGAGGTCCCTCCTGAGGAACCTTTTCAGGGTAACAGGTTGACTCCATCCTTGATCAGATTTTGACAGAAAAAGGTTGGAAGAGCTCCCTGAGCCAAGCACAGAGGTGGTCAAGGATGGCACCTTTTGTGTGTGTGTGTGTGTGTGTGTGTGTGTGTGTGTGTGTGTTTGCTTCTCATAGTAGACCCTGCTGGTGGCTTACCTGGATCCCATTCCTCCATTCCTCCCCACTAACAGAACCAGACATTGTTCAGGTGTGACATGTCCCTCCCAGGACCTGCTGAGCCTACCCTCAGGCCCCGGTGTGGGCTTCCAATTAATTTAAGCCTATTACGGTGATACCATCCCCCTCCCCAGTTATTAGATCATGAACCTGGTCTTTCATTCATCAGCACCTGACATTCCCCTCCCCAGGTCAGATACCTGACCTACTTAGGCCCGTTGGAAGGAAGAAAGGGACTTCTATTTCATGACTTGGGCAGGGAAGCACACAGCCATTGTCGAGAAATAGCAGACATGTTGTGCAAAGGCCTTTGGTGGGAAGCCCCCCCACCCCCAGGATGAAGCTGTACCAGCTTTGTGTGTACTTTATGTGTAATTATGTTATGTGTAATAAGTAATGTTTGTTCTTTGTCCCCAGTTCCTGGCAGAGAGCACCTAAAACTCCTGGAATTTCCCAAGTAACAGGAGTGTCTTTTGTTATTCATAAGTAGCCCCTTTCCAGCTCCCCTGAGTTTATGCTGGTAAGTGACTAAGGGTGGGGCCCCTACAGAGCACCCCCCCCCGCCATGGGTCTGGTCACTGGAACCAGGTTAGGGTTAAGAACCAGAAACTAAAAGTTAAAACTTCCGGCCCCACCCACTGACCTCCTGGGAGGGGAGGAGCCTGGAGATGGAGTCTACAAAAGTCCTTTGGTTTTTAAATTGACAGATGATGGACATACAACAGCATATTCGTTTCAGGTGCGCCACATACTGGTCTGCTATCTGTATATATTGCGAAATGATCACAGTAAGTCAAGTTAACATCTATCGTGGTTACGGAATTCATTTTCTTGTGATGAAAACACTTAAGACCTACTCTTGTAGCAACTTCCAAATACGCAACACAGTGTTATTAACTATAGCCACCATTGCACATTGCATCCCCAGGACTTCTTTATTTTATAAATAAACTAGTTATAAAATAAACTAGAAGTCTTTCCCTTCTGTTGCCCTTTCACACCTTTCCCCTCACCCCCCCACACCCCTCCGGCAACCTGGAGTCTGTTTTCTGTATCTGTGAGCTTGGTTATGATTTGCTCTGATTCCACACCTACAGGAGATCCTATCGTATTTGTCTTTGTCTGACTTGTTGGACTTAGCCTAATACCCTCAGGGTCCATCCATGGTGTCACCAACAGCAAGATTTCATTCTTTCATTTGGAAAAATAATATTCCATTGTATAGCTCAACCACATCTTCATCCATTCATCTGGCCATGGGCAGTTGGGCTGTTCCCAAGCCTTGGCTCTGGCACACGTTGCGGCCGTGATCATGGGGGTGCAGATACCTTTTCAAATTAGTGTTTTCGTTTTCTTTGGGTAAATACCCAGAAGTGGAATTGCTGGATTATAGGATATTAGGATATTAGGATATTTCCTTTTTTTTTTTTTTTTTTTTTTGGAGGGACCTTCATATCGTCTTCCACAGTGGCCACACCAGTTGATATTCCCAAAGCAGTGCAGGAGGGCTCCTTCCCTCTTACCTCCCGGCCAATGCTCGAGCTCTCTCTCGCCTTCCTGATGACAGCCGTTCAGACAAGTGTCGGGATATTCACTGTGGTTGTGATTTGCATTCCCCCAATGATGAGTGATGTTGACTCGTGTACCTGTTGGCCCATCTGTCTTCTGTGGTAAAATGTCTATTCAGATCCTCTGCCCATTTTTTAATCCGTTTGTTTGGGTTTTTGGCTGTTGGGTCGTAGGAGTTCTTCACGTCTTTTGGATATGAATTCCCTTCTCTGATAGATGGTTTGCAAATATTTTCTCTCATTCAGTAAGTTGCCTCAAAAATTCTTGGGCAAGATTCAGAGACCTTCCTGCGTGGTGAACAGGAAGCAGTGCTGGGAGGGGAGTGGAGGGGCCTGGAGGGGGTAGGAAAGCTCTACACAACCCTCCCGCACACCCTCCGCTGCGCATTTCTTCCATCTGGCTTGTACCCTTTATTGGAAACGAGTGATTGTTCGTAAAACCCTTTCCTCAGTTCTGTGAGTCATTCTGGCACATCATAGAACCTGAGGAGGAGGTGGTGGAAACGCCCGATTTATGTTGGTCAGAAACATGGGTGTCCCAGGACGCTCAGCTAGTGTCTGAGGTGGGGACCGTCTAGTGAAATTGAGCCTTCCATCTGTGGGGTCAATGCTTAGCTCTGGGTGCTGAGGCTTATAACTGAAAGGAGTCCTTGGGTGTCTCACTGGTGTCACAGAATTAGAGAATTGGTTAGTGTCAGACTGTGCCTCAGAGACCAGGACTTGAAGTGACAACAGAATCAACTGCTTCCGGAATCTGTCCTACTTTACTTCCTCTTCGGCCCCTGTGTCGTTCAAGCTCCTCCAGGACAGGCCTCTACTAGACACAGCCATCACCATCTGCCCCACAGGGACAGCCTCCCCCCAACCTGCTCTGGCTGGGGTCCTGATCTCTGGCTGTGCCTCTGTGAGGAGTCCGCCTCCACAGTGCCTTGACCTCCAAAGGGGCAGATGGGGAAGGCCTGCGGCATAGCCCAGCAGACATGGCTCTCCCCAAGCCCGAGGCCTGACCTGAAGCTATAACCCGAGCCCTCTCTCGCTCACTGCGCTGCCGGTGGGAGCAGAAGCTGGTGTATTTATGGAGTGCTCTAGAAGCCTGGGAACCTTTACAAGATGCACATAATCTTCTGTCCTCCAATTTCACTTCTAGGAATTTCACTGAGACACATGTGCAAGCGGATTCACTGCAGTATGGTCTAGAATAGCAAAAGACTGGAAATAACCAACGAGTCCATCTGGAGGCCGGGTAAGTCAACGACAGGGTCTCTGGACAAAGCGGGAAGGGATGTAAGAAACGCCACCACCATGGCCTGAGCCCCTTCTCCCTCAGGCCAGAGGGGTGTAGTGGCAGCCTGGCTGTCTCCCTGGGTCCATTCTGCCCCTGCTGTCCATTCTCCAGCCCGCAGCCAGGGTGAACCCATTCCAACCCGTCCGGTCAAATGGGCCCCTGCTCCAAATCCTTCCCGGAGCCCATCACATGCCCAGCACACAGCAAAACTGCCCAGAGAGACGCAGTCTGCCCTCTGCGACCCCGTTCCTACTGCTGTACCCCATGGCATGGGCTCCCGTCTTACGCCTTCGCACTGGCTGTTCCTTTTGCCAGGAAGGCTCCTTCCCCAGATACCCACAGGGCTCATTCCCTCATCCCTTCAGGCCTTCACCCAATGTCACATTCTCCGCCACCTGAACATAACTGCAGTCCCTGGGCAAGCCCTACCCCGCTTTCCTTGCTGTATTTTTCTCCTGCGCTTGACTCACACCGGCAAATTTACGTAGCTCTGATTTATATTCTTTGCCAGTCTCCCCAGCCAGCATGTAAAGGCCAGGAAGGCAGAGATGTTTATCTTCTGTTGATTGCTGTATCCCCTGCAAGTAGGACAGTGCCTGGTGCAAAGTGAGCGCACGATAAACATTTGTTTGAATGGATTACATAATCAGTGGTAAAAACAAAACCAAGGTAAAGACCATATGCTTCGGGAGAGAAGAGAGCCAGCAGCGAGTCCTGGTTGAGAGCGTGGATCCCAGTGCCCGGCTGCCGGGGGTTCAACTCCCAACTGTTTCACTTAACATTGTGTCATGTTGGGGCGGGGGTCGTAGCTTCTCTGTGCTTGGGGGACATGATTAAACCACCTTTAAGAGGTAAGGCTGTTTGGAGGACTGAATGAGTTAATATTTACAATATACTTAGAACGGCATCGGACACAAAGCGAGTAAGCTGTATAAATGTTATGTAAAATAAACGTGCCCTCTTTCCATAAAATAGAAAGCACGTACACAGGTATTTGTGCTCATGTCTGTGCACAAGAGCCATGAGCTATGACAGCTGCTGGGGCTGAGGCCTAGTGGAGGAAAGGGCCTTACTTCTAACCGGGTTTTACTCAGATGCATGCATTTCTGATTTAAAAAACAGATTAGTAATGCCTCTGAGTTATTGATTATGGAGGAAGTTTATTATGCTCTCCTATCTTTTTTGCCAAACAACAAATTTTAAAAGGCATCTTAGTATTCATGGTATCAAAAGTAAGCTGACGGCGGTCTTGCTCCCTCCCAGGCGGGGAGCAGAAGGGGAGAAGGCATCTGCTGATGGAGGGGGGAGGGCAGAGGGGGCTCCTCCCTACCACCTGCTGGCCCCTGGAAGGGGACTGAAGTCCACACCCATTCCCCCGAGGCTGACATGGCTATAAGATCCCAAGTACCAAGCTAAGCACAGACACATGAGGCTTGAGGGGAGAAGAAGGGGTGCTTGTGGAGGGCCGGGGTCCAGCTGCCCCAGTGTGGGGTCTCTGGGCTGGGGCAGCCAGGGTCTTGGGGAGGCTACACTTGCACATGATGCCTCAAGAGGGTAGGTGGCCATGTGTGAAAGAGGCCTGGATGTGTAGATTCATTTAAGGAAGGTCAGGGCCACGCCACACTGATGGTTCCCCGGTGTGACAGATGCTGGAGACCGCCAGAGCCTCTAGTTTGATTAGCTCCTCGGGTCCCCTCTCCCAGATGCTAATGAGGAAGGCAAGGTAGGGAGCTGAAGCCCTCTGCACCCAAGTCCCCTCTGGCTTTTAATAAGGTATAGGGCTGGGGAAAGTGAACTTGAACTTTTGCGTCCCACCGCCTCCTCTGGGCTATTGGAACTGAAAGCCTGCCCACAGACCGCTGGTTCCAAGGACCTCCTTTCCTTGCAAGGAGCTGGAGGCCCGGAATGGGAGTGACTGGCTCAAGGCCTCCCAGAGGAAGGCGGTGGGAGATAGGAACCCACAGCCATGGTCTGTGCTGGGCAGCTGCCTCTCACCCAGCTCTCATTTCTCCAGCCCCTGTCTAGGGTGTCCTGCATTTTCTCAAACCTGTACTTTCCTGCCCCAAGGAGCTGGAGCCTCCATTTAGCAAGGTAGGGCCCTGGGGAAACTCCACATAGTGTTTTTGGCTCCAAGGAAAGGGTCCTACTGCACTGTGAGATCAGAGGGAAAGGGAGGGAGTCGCTTGGGGACTGTGGGGGGCCCAGTGGGCCTGACACCCTCCTTTACCTCTTCTGAGGTCTCTTCCTCCTCCTCCCTCACTGCTCCTTCCCCCGCCTGCCCTTCTCCCTGGCTATTGTTCTATTCATCCTGTCTTGCCCAGAATCTCAAAATTAAAAGAAACCTCAGAAGTCACCTAAATCCTGGCTTCTCAGTGTGTGGCCCGCAGACCAGCAGCAGGGGCGCCGCTTATGAGGCTGCCCTAGGTGACAGGCACGAGCAGAAAAGTTGGGAAGCACCCACTGCAGTGACACAGTGCCCAAAGCCGAGGCACCTGTCGTCACCAAGCATGATGACTGCCTCCCCCAGGAGCTCACTGTCAATAGCCAGGCCGCTGCTCCATCTTTGGACAAGTAAGGCATGTGGGGGTGGGGGGGGTGAGGCAGTCCGAGGGTCCTGAGCATCCCTGCTGAGTATGTGAACTGTTAAGGCCTCCCCACCTACGACACTGAGTCATGTTGGTCACGTAGGTAATTAAGTAGGTCAAAGCAACGGCAGCGCTGTGCTCAGGCCCAGAGGAAGGGAACCGGCTTGTTCATTGCCGGCCACCCAAGGTGCTGGGCCCTTAGCACCAAGTTCTTCTGGCGCTGTGACCCACTGTCCACACAGTCACCATTTGGGTCCACCATGTCACCCCACGGGACTTGGGGTGCAGTAATCAGCCCCCCCATGTAATGACCTTACTCTTCCCTGTGCTGGAGTCAATCGTCCTGCTGATCTGTAGAGTCCTGGCCAGAAGACTGGGGTCCTTCCCTGACTCTCCGCGTGCACGTATGGGTGTGTCTGTCTGTCTGTCTCTCTGTGTGACCCCTGTGGCCATTCACTAAGGTCACTGTGGAAAGACTCCTGGGGGAGACCTTGACCTGAAGGCATTCACAGGGAACCTGGGCTCGCCTGAGCACCGACTTTGTCCAACCCCTGCGCCCCTGGTGTTCCACCTTTTCATTATGTCGCCTAATCCTCCCCACAGCCCTGCAGGGTGGTTTATGGCCCCTTTTTACAGCTGCTGAAATTGGAGCTCTACCTGTAGCCCAGTCTCAGAACAGTAACAAACATAAATCATCTGGACATGCGCAGTAAAGAAGCAAGGAACGAGAGGATTGGGGGGAAATGATACCTCTGAATGCAAGGTGCTGTGAGCACCAATGAGTATAATTACACTTTGTCAGGATGGTCCTAACAAACAGGTGTCCCGGGGCTCCCCCAGCTCAGCTGGCAAGCTCTGTACTGAGTGGGCCCTGCAGAACCATGAAACTCCATCAGACAGGTGAAGCTGGTAAGGGTACAAGACCGGTATCCTGGCCCTCCAGGAAGGAGGCAGGAGGGGCATGGTGTGGCTTATGCGAGGCTCTGTGCCGGGGCTCAATGCACACTGTGGAGGCTATTCATTCACTCTTGACTTTCTTGCTTGCCAGGCACTGTCCTAGGTGCTAGGAACCCCAGGGTGAATTGGGTCCTCACCCTCGTAAGGCTTACAGCCTGGGTAGAATGTCTGTAGGTTTTCCTGCTAGCCTCCAATCCCCCTTCTGGAACCAAGGAGCCTGGTGTCTTTGGAGAGTCCCCTTCTCCAAATGTTCCATTCTGGGATAGGACCAACCAATCAGCACTTAAATCTGCAACTCATAGGGAATGGTGCAAGGAAGGGTAAAGGGCCCAGCCAATCACGAGTGGCGATTTGGGGGCTTTGGAGGAATCTGCTGAGAAGAGGGAGTGCTGAAAGGATGGGATGTCACTATGGATCTGCTTGTAGCCAGCCACCGTGACACCATGGACACTAGCCTGCCTAGTGTCTCCTAGTGACACAAGGAGCCTAGTGACTCCTTGTACTGGAGTCAGTACAAAATAAAGCAGAGTAAGAAGAACAAACCAAGTCCTGAGGACCCTGTGTGAGCCCTGGATCCAACTGTTCCTGAAGCTGTACCTGATCCTGGACTTTGCATAAATTCCATATTTGCCTAATCCTGATTGACTTGAGTTTCTGTCTTATGGTCTTTAGTCCTTTCAAAAACCCAGTGAGTACAGTTTACCTTACTTGTTTTTCACACAGGAAATAGAGGCTCAGAGAAGAGCAAGTGCCTGGAGCAAGGCTGCACAGCAGCCATCTGGAATCTACTCAAGTCAAAGCCATGCTTTTGCCACTACTCCCAGGTGGCAGTCTTGCATGGAGGGTGACCAACAACAATCGGGGTAGGGTACGGGGCTTTGTGACAGGTAGTAAAGGATTTCCCAAGAGAGGGGATAATTAGAACCTCCTCCAACCAGAGACGGGTCTGTAGAAGGGATCCACATGTTAAAAACTGGTGGCTGATTTTTGGTTTTGGTTTCCAATTTTTATTTTTGCTTTAGTTGCCAACTCTGAAGAAACAGACAATTTTAGGTAAAAATCCCATGTTCAGCTTTTTTAGGAAAATCGGAAGCCCTGGCAACAGCAGGCAGGTGGTCCCACATGGTCAGTGTGCCAGAGCTGGGGCAGGGGGCGGGGGCACTCCTCAAACAGGCAAGGCGTTAACTCTCTAGATCTCCAGCCAGCTCGGCTGCTCCCAAATCTCCCTGGAGCCAGGAAGGTCCTTGATACCCGGCAGGGCTTCATTACACACTTGGTGAGTGGACGAAGCAGATGAGAGGGTGTGAGCAACCTTGTCAGTGCGCTTGGGGCGGGGGCGGGGGGCAGTGTGGTGTCGAACTTGGGGCTCAGGGATGAGACAGCTCAGGGCGGATGGTTGCTCACCACTTACAACTGTGTCACCAGGGGCGGCAGGGGACGGGGAGTTCTCTTCCTTTCTGTGCCCTCAGCTACCCCTCTATAAAATGGGAATAACTATAGTCGAGTAAGATTCTCCGGGCAAAGGGGTAAACTGTCAGTAACTAGTAGCCTCACCTCTTCCACTGATCGAACAGACCTTAGACAAATTCCTTCCCCGATCCAAGCCCCAGTTCATCCAAGGTGCTTGGGTTTGATTTCGTCAGGACCTGCCTGCTCTGGCCTTGGGTCACTGTGAAAATTCAGCATTCGAGCAAACTCCTGGTGCTGGGCAGGTAGACACACCTGAGGCCACAGGGGTCTCTCTGCGCACTGCTTCGCCACCGAGGTCAAAAGGGACCCTGGGGGCCATCATAGTCAGGCCCTACGTAATACCAAATTCCTTTAGAGTTAGCCCAAGTTCCAGCTCCAGGACCTGCTGTGGCTCACTGACTCCCAATCATGATAACCCAAAGGTCCAGGGACACGGCTGAAAGGAGCTAGCCCTCGGGGGCCCCTCGTGGGGTCCCCGGGTGTCCTGTCCTTGCTTTGGAGAGCGTGCAAGCAGGGCCCACCACAGCCGTTTCACCGCGGCTGGCCCAGGGGCATCCAGCTGGCAAAGCCGCTGCCATTCCTCTCACACGCCCCCGGATGGGAAATGATTCATGAAAACCAAGAAGGTAAAATTAGCCCAAAGGCTGCCGAGTAATTTATGCAGCCAACAGGCCCAGGAGGGAGGGAAGGCCCACGCTGCCAGCTCAGTGCGGCCTCCTGGGGGCTGGCAGAGGCCGGCCTGGCCATCGGGAGCCTCTGTCTCTGGGGTCTTCTATTTTGGGACCCAGCCTCCGGGGCTGTTGGCAAGGCTTCCAGAACGGTTCTGACCCCCGCCCTCCCCCCACACTCAGCAGACCCGTGCCTGCCACCAGGGACCTGCTAAGTGTCAGTGGGTTACTGGGGAGAAGCTCAAGCATCCCATCCTCATCTCAACCCTGGGAGGACAGTTTCCCCCTCCCCATTTCCCAGGTGAGAAACAAAGGCACTCGGAGGTCAGGTAGATAGCCAAAGGTCATGGGGAAAGCCAGAATTCCAACCCAGATCTCATGCACTCCAAAAGATGTGCTTTCCCCCCATGCTGGGTGTTGTCTGCCAATCTTCAAGTTCTCAGGGTGGGCCAAGGGCAGCCGATCCAGTGGGGATTCCCTGGCAAGTCCTCAGACGTTCTTTTCACCATGCCAGGATGAGTCAACACCAGAACCAAGCCCTGTTGTCCCAGCTTGGCTAGGTGGAGGATCCCCAATATCCCAGTCTCTTAAAAAGGGGTCGAGAAATTGAGGTATAAATCATAACCCTAATGGCAGCATAGAACAGTGGAGATCAGCGAGCCCCATGGACTCACTTTCCAGGGCTGTCCTCCAAGGCCCAGAGAGGGGAAAGGGCTTACTCAAGGCTACACAGCAAACCTGTAGAGCCTGAGTTGGAATTGCATCTCCTGAGTCCCACTACAGGGAGCCTGCCATCAAAACTATTTATAAAGACAGCAAATCTGAGTGGAAGGGGTTCCCCAACTAGGGGGACAGCTGAGGCGGGAGTCATCCCAGAGACCTCCCGGGGCCCCGTGATCTGGTTATGTCTAATACCCACCGCACTTTTGGAACCCACAGGACACACGTGAGCACTTGGAGTGGGGCTCCTTAGAAGGTCGTTGTTGGGAGCAGACCGGAATCCCACTCTAGGCCTGTGGGAACCTGCAAATTCCCTCACCTCCTGAGCCTGGATGAGAAACGGACTTGGGAAATTGACAAGAAAACACGTTTGTTTTCCCACAGGCCGCGAGTGCTCAATAGGAATGCAAGTGTCCCTCACGGTCACAGTCACAGTGCTCACCCTCAGTCCTCTGGCCCCTAGCTGGGCCCAGAGGAGGCCCGAGGCCAGCCATGGGAACATCCCACAGCCACCCATGCAGAAAAAAACTCACCTCTGCCCCCTGGGGCAGGCAGCCGACCGCCAGTGCGGTAGCTCAGAGCAGCACTACTCACTCATGGGACAGGGTTCTGAGCAGCTCAGTGGCAGCGGAACCCCATGTGTCCCCAGTGGGACCCGAGCTTGCCATGGCCCAAGCCCTGAGCTCGTCAGTACTTTGCATTATCAAAACTAAGTGGCCCCTTCCCAGCAATGCTGGGAAAAGCCACCTTTGATTTCACTTCACTGCCATCCAGAAAGACGCGGTTGCTTATTCACTCAACATGTGTATACTGAGCACCGGCCCGTGGGTCAGGCACTGCCAGGAAGACAGGTATGATTTGTCCTGGGTGTGGGGAGGATCCTCCTGGTCCTAAGAAGCACTGGAATGGTTCACACACAACCTTGGGGGTCACACCGCTGGGATTCAAATACCAGTGTCAGTGTCATCCCCATTAGGACTCTGGGGAGTCACTTAGCCTGTCTGTGCCTCAGTTTCCTCAGCTGTAAATGGAGGATAATAATGGTATCCACTTCATGAGTTTATTCTGAAGATTAAGTGAAATCTTATGGGTCAAGACTTGGAATAGCACCAGACACATAGTAAATGTTCAATTAATATGAAGTTATTATTGACCCAGGACCCAAGACCACATTCCCTTGACCCCAACAGCCATGCTCGTAACTCAGAGCTGGGCCAGCTCAAGGTCTTTGGTGTGACTCAATGGTGTGACTGGTAAGGGTTCTATATCTGGAATCAGGAAGTGGGGGTCTGAGCTTCCCCTCTGCCAACTGCTGGCTCACAGCAGCCCCTGCCCTCTCTGAGCCTTGCTCTCTCCAGTCTTAAAAAGGGCCCAAGGATGGCTGAGCTCCTGCTTCCCTGGGAGGAGCACCCCGAGTCCCGAGGGTCACTGCAGTCTTCTGTCTGCCACATTCTGTCCCCCACTTACCTCGGGCCACCAAGAGGGTTTGTGGCCAGAGCTAGGGAAGAGCAAGGCCCTGGGCCAGCTACGGTGCTTCTCCTTTCTCGGGAAATAATCCCAGCCCTCTGAGCTCACCGACCACACAGGCCGCCGATCGGTGGGTCACCTTCCGCCAACACCCTCGCGTTCGGTGGCCTCATGACAAAGAGCTGGACACGAAGCCAGAGAGCCTGGGTATAGTCTCAACACCACTGGCGCCCCACTGTGGGGCTCTGGGACAGTCACTCCGCGGCTCTGAGCCTCAGTGTGTGCATCTGTGAAAGGGCCTCAGCCAGGCTGCCCGTTTCACAGGGTGGCTGTGATGAGCGAGCTGGCGGGACGGTGGCATGAGAAGTGGTTTAGAACCTGCAGGGTGGGAAGGAGGGGAGGAAAGAGCAAAAGACCATCCTGTCCAGCACTAAACATACCATCACGGGCAGAGACTCGCCTCCCGAGCAGAAAGGCAAACCCAAACCAGGGCCAGTGTGGCCCAGAGGGGCCCCAGGCCTCTCCAGGGAGAGGCTGGCCCCAAGCTGCTTTCTTCTCCTGCCCACCCTGCGGGCCGAGGGAGATCAAATCCCCGGCCACAACGGGCTCCATTGAGAGCTGGTAAATCTGCCCGAGGTGTGGGGTTACGTTACCCAGGCTCCCGGCCGCCGCCGCCAAGCGAAGGGTCAGGCTGACCTCCTTCCCTCCCTGTAGGTCCTAGTCCAGAACCTGCTGGGCGAGCCAGGAAGGATTCCAATCACCCGCCTCATTCCCAGGCAGGCCCCTCCTCTGGGAAATCAGGGAGCGGACAGTGGGATGAAACCGTTGCTGGGGCCACAGCCATCCCAGGCTGCCCACAGGAGACCCAGGGCCCCTGCCTGCAGAGTGGGGGCGGGCGGAGGGGGCTGCAGCTAACACAGACCAGAGACCCCAGGACAGAGTATTACTGGGATTTGACGAAGTGCCTGGCACAGCATTCTTCACGCTGCACGTGTGTTCCCTTCCTCCGTCCTCACGGCGGCTCTGTGACAGAGACACTATTGTCCTCTCCATTTTACAGAGGCTGAAACTGAGGCACACAGAGGTCGAGGTTAAGGAGATTTCCCAGAAACAACCTGGACTTGAACAACCTGGTCAAGTGACCCCAGAGTCCACTTACCACGACAGGCCCTCAAGAGAGGGGTCACTCCAGAACATGCCCTTTGAGTGAGGGTAGAAGCACCCAGGTGTGAAGGAGAAAAGTCTCCAGGGGCTGTGGCTACTATTTCCAGCCGTCTGGGGACTGCCTGGGGACAGGGGAGCGGCCTTTCTCTTTGCTTCTAAAGAAGAGACCCAGGAATAGTTGGGGCCCTACAGGGAGACATTTGGTTCCATGCAGAGAAGTCTCCATGGACGGCTTTTAAATATCGTGCAACCATTTTTTTAAAATGCCACAGGCTCGCATTCCCAGCAGTAGCTACTCTGGAGAGAACAGAGAGAGAGAAGGAAAGAGAGAGAAAGAAAGAAAGAAAGAGAATTATGACAGCTTGCTATGTAAAACCATGACTACAATTCCTAGCTCCAATGTTAAGTGAGAAAAGCATTTACAGCATGATCTGTAACCATTTGTTTAAACACACACACACACACACATGCGTGCTGGCATGGCATATCTCCCTGTAGGTTCTGTGAGTGGATGTATAGAGAAATATCTAGAAGGACATACACCAAAGTAATAACAGTGACAATTAACCCTGCAGAGGAGGCCGGAATATTGTAATGAAGGAAGACGATATTTAGCTTTTTAAATAATATTTGATTTTAGTACAACAAAAATGTATTTGTATATTTCTTACATAATTAAAACCTTAGTAAAACACCATAAAAAAGACACAGTGGGCTGCCTTGGAATGAGTGAGCTACGGGTCCCTGGAGGTATGCAAGCATCTGCACTGGGGCGGAGGAATTCAAAAGAATTTGAAGAACACAGGGGCCAGGTGGGTTCACTGGCCCTTCTGAGCCTCAGAGGCTTATCAGGCGAGTAGGAGCAACGGCCACATTCTCCCTGCATCAAGAGTGGCTTTAAGGAAGCGCTTAGCATTCTGACCTGGAGCAGGGAAGGCTGCGGGCCCTCACAGTGACTTGGGCAAGGACGCACAGGCCAGTTTCTCCCTCTCCCCTTCCCCCCAGTGACTCCTAGCGCCAGCCCTTCAGTTCCAGCAGGCCCCCAGCCCCTGGTCAGCAGGCCCAGCTGCTGTGTGGGATACTTTATTAGCCTCAGGCTCCAAGGGTCAGGGTTGTGTCTCTGGGAGGACCTCATAGTGGGGACAAGAGTTCAGGAAGGAAGAAGCAGAAGAAATGCTCCCAAGGTTGATTGCTCCAGTGACACTGAGTCCCAGCTGTGACCGTGGCCACACGGTGAGCCCCAGTCCCCAACAAGGTCAGCCCCAGCCCCAGCCATAGCCCTGGCCCATGAGAATCCAATAAGCAAAGGTTGATGAGCCCTTACCTTACCTGGCAAGACAGCAATGGGGTCAAGAAAAGAGCCAAGAGATACGGGTTGGAGTCCCAGCACCTGCCCCTGACTTCTCATAAGACCTTGACAAAGTCACTGAACCCTGGGTGCCTCAACCTTTCCAATGCCAAAATGGGCAGACAGTATCTAACTCCCAAGTCTGCCACGTTAGACCACACACGATGTCATCCACAGAGCCTCTCTGTGGACTCCCACAAAATGTGAGGCCCCCATCCGCACCACGGACAAGGCACTGAGAAAAGGAGGGGGCCACAACTGAGCTCCAAAAGCAGTTAGACCTGCTGCAGGTCCGGGGGCCTGGGGCAGCTGGAAAGGGGTCCATTTGTGGCCCCAGGCGGGGACCAGGAAGCAGCAGGCAGAGGGATTCTCCAGAGGAGACAGGAGTGAGTCTGAAAGAGCAGTGGAGCCTTTCTTGGCCACTGTCCTGGGCCGAGGGCCAGGGTGTTCAGGGAGGGCAGGGAGCCACTGGCAGGTGCCAAGGAAGAGTACAGTTTCTACCTGAAACTGGGGGCGGGGACCCTGGGAGCCAGGCCAGAGAGTCCTTGCCTCACAGGTAGCCAGGAACTGGGGCAGAGGCAAGCGACAGATCCACACAGGGGAATCAGGAAGAGGAAGAGCCATGCTCGGTCCAGAGAAGCCCACGACAGGCAGCAGGGAGCTCAAGAGCCGGACCTGCCCCTGGGTCCTGGGCACAGCCCCAGAGGATCCGAACTGGGATACAAGTGGCACCAGGCCACACAGAACAGGCTCGAGGTGTCCTGTGCAGGGAGAGGGGCCCCTGAGAAGCAAGGAGGTCCTGCCTGCTGCTCACAGGGAATGCACCAGCTCTGGGAAAGGCAGGCAGCAGCACGAAGTCTGAGCTAGGAGGCTTAGCGGGTCTGGGGCGCCCTCACCCCACCTCGGGGAGACCCATGGGCTATGACTGAGTCCAGCGTGGGGCCAGCCCAAGGCAGAAAGCCAGGGAGGTCCGAGGACACAAGCCTTGTGCCTCCAAGCACAAGCCAGGCCACCATCAAAACCCGAGCCCCTCAGTGACTCCTGGTCCTGAAGCCGGCAGCCAGACGGGCTGCAAATGCCTCCCAGCCCATCCCGCAGGATCCTGGGCAGCTGGACTCCCCACCGAAGGGCAGCCAGACAGTCCCGCCTGCTGTGTGGGGCCCAGCTGATGGGGAGCCGCGGGGAGGGAACGGGAGGCCAGGCCACTGGGAACAGGGGCCCCCGCCCGAGGAGAAGGGTGTAGGTGGGGCTGTGCAGGCCGTCCTTCTTTGGAGACCTGTGGCCACAGGCAGGCCCAGACACACCAGGGGCTGTTCCCAGCAGCCCCAGATGGGAAGGGTGGGCTCCTCTCCTCCCCAGACTGCACCATGGCAGCAGCTCCCCATCTGCTCACCTGAGCTGGCCCGGGACGAGATGTGAACTGTCCCCCTTGACCACGCGTTCACTCCTCTGGCCACAAATGCAGGCTTTAGCCCTGACCCTGACCCGACAGACAGTTCGAGCCGGAGGCCACTTCAGGCGGCTGTCCACGGATCACCTCCTATTCAGACCCCACACCAGCACATACCAGGCCCCAGGCCTGGCCAAGCCCCCACCTCAGCCTCAGAGCTCAGCCTTCCCGCCTCCTGCCCACACTCCCTGGCATGGCTCTGGACTCCTCAGGGCAGCTGGCACACCCCCTTTGACAGCTCACAGCACTGGTAGCATCAGGCAGGGAATAAAAGAACTCTGCCATGGCCAGCCAACCACACCACAGGTCAACGCACTGACCAGGACGACAGCCTGGGAAGGCCCGCTGCTCACATGGCCGAGAACTGCCCCCCTGTCCAGCCAGGACTGACTCGGGGGCCGCCGGGCATCAGCAGAACCTTAGGGCTGGCTGTCTCCGAAGGAACAAGGATAGGCCCGCTCTCCAGCAACTTATCGCACCGGCACCAAGAAACAGCCTTCCGGAAGGCAGAAGACAGAAAGGAAAACACCACCTGGATGGCCTCTGCAGTCACTTAAAGCACATCCTCAGCTCTGACTCTATCTCCCACCTCCAGAACACCCTAAACTCAGTTTTGTTAAGTCCAGCCTCAGCCTGGCATTCAAGGCCCTCAAAGTCTGGCCCTAGCCTCCCTCTCCAGGGCCATCTCCTCTACTTGTTCTCCAAACACCCCAGACCACTCGCCCTTTCCTGAACTGCCCTATCCTCATGTTGTCTGCCTTTGCACATACTGTTCCCGGTGCCTAAAATGTCCTGCCCTCTTCCTCCACCTGGCGGACTTCCACTCGTCCTTCTAGGTCCAGCTCCCTGCCTCTTCCTCCGGGAAGCGTAACAGGCTCTCCCTCTCCCATCGCTGGTGGCAGAATGACTTGCTCCCCTCCCCATCACATCCACGAGCAAGTAGGACACTTTCTACCTTCAATCACAGTTAGGATCTGGGCCAGAGCTGCTCACACTATTTGGGGAGAGTTTTCCAATCTGTTGCCAACTGATGCTTTTGTAAATTACAATTTTTAAAAAAATGAGGCAGCAATGGTCAAGTTGCAATAGGAGTTTTTTGACACTTACTTTCAATGTTGTAACTATCTCCCATGCAGATCAGTAACACCCCGCTTACAGGTGGGCGGGGGTCTGCAGACCACCCTTTTCTGGGTACAGGACCCATCAAATCACGTGTTTATGTTTGGCCCTCCAGAGCCCAAGAGGGGCACTCCATGAACATCTGTTGACCCAAATATGGGATGGGAAGGTCCCAACAACCCAGTAACATGGGCAGCACCTGTGCTGGGCCACCCTACCCTTTTCTCAGGTGAGCACACAGATGCCACAGCTGGCCCACGCTGTACTTTCTCGGGACCACCTGGCATCAGGTGCTTGGAGCCTACAAGTCCCCCAGATGCCCCTCCTACCTTCCCTCCCAGCATACCCTCCAACCACAGTTCCCACGCAGTGGAGGAGAGCTCAGACTCAGGAATCAGAGAGACATGGGTTCAGGTCCTAGCTCTGCCTTTCATAGCTGTGTGGCCTTGGGTAAGTCATTTCAATTCTCTGGGCCTCACTTTCTCCTCTGTAAATGAAGGCTAATGACACCAGCGGGATGGGGCAATGTGCTGGGACCCATCCACACTCATAAGCTTCATTCAAGTTTGGCTATTACTGATGTTTCTAAAGGCCTGGCTCACCCAGCCCAAAACTTGGCCTTGTGTCCTCCCTTTCTGTTTTTCCTCCACCCAAGACCCAAAGTCTTATTTGGGGGGGCAGGGGGGAGGTAAATTCTTCCCTGGCTGCTAAGTTTGCTGATTTCCTTTGCAGATTTCACCCCCCCTGGCCCTCCCTACCCCGGTCTAAGTGCCCCGCCCCTGGCCCCAGGACACCTTGAGCCTCTGACCTCTTCACCTCCTCTCTAAATACCAGCCCTCTGGATGGTCCAGCTTTTCCTCTGCGGTACAGCTGTCTAAAGAGGTATCTTACACCACCCTGGGAAAAGGCCGCCCTGTTTGGGTTGGGGCACGGAAGGGCTAGGCTAAAAGATCAGGGACAGGCCCCCGGCTTGCAAAAGCGCCCCCCCCACCTCCACCCACCCTCCAGAGCCCACCTCCCTGTACCTTGGGCCATGACAATGCTGAGTCCACCCGGGCTGGCTCCCAGTCAGCCGCCCCCACGAAAGGCTCACTCCCTGCTGGGGCTGAGGGTCCGGTGGGCTGTTCCCCAGGCCCGTCGGCCAGCCCAGAGCCTCCCAAGCCGGCCATCTCCATCCCCCGAGCATCGGGCAGCAGGATCCCTTCCCGGCCCTCACCCCTTTCCCTCTGGGAAAGTGGGAGATAGTGGGAGAAGCCACTCTGGGAAAGCTGACACTGTGGGGGTGGTTCCATATTTACTTGCTTGGTGACGTCCATACCCAGCCCAGCTCGGTGCCCAGGTCAAGTTGCTCGCCTTGTCTGCTGGTCCCACTCTGGCCCCCAGCCCCGCCATGAGCCAGAGAAGGCCCGCTGGCCACTCTCCCCTCCCCCTTCCCCCAGGTCCTCATGCACATGACCCGGGTCTGCTGCCTCTGTCCCCTTAGGATGGGGTGAGCTGCTGTCACAGCAGAGTCAAGCAGTACCCCCCCACACACAGCCACTCCTTCTGGAAAGCAGGGCACAGAGCCTGGGCCAAAAGCTCTCAGAATTCCCCCATCTTACTCTGATGATTGCAGGAGGACAGTGGGTGCAGAGGAAGGGGTCCTAGATTTGGGATTTAGCTTGGTCACTCCCTAAACAGTACAACCTCTGGCATGCCACTTTCTCTCTGGGATCCCCCATCTTCTCAGCTCTAAAATGGGGTTCATGAGAGCCAGCCCATGGGCCTCACGGGCCATTGACAGGGGATCTGGAAAAAGATGAGTTGGGAGGAGTCCCCGTTGGCCTTACAGGTCGGGTTGGGGGGGTTAGAGAGAGTGGTGGAAGGGAAAGTTCTAGAAGGCACTGAAGGCTGGAGGCCCAGGTGTGGCTTTGCATAAAGGGTCCCTGCCCCTTAGCACTCACCAGGGATCTGAGGCTGATGCTAGGGAGCAGGACAGTCAGCAGCTGTCTGCCCCCTCCCCTCTCCCCGCCTCCTTCAGCCCATGTCATTTCATTGGAGACTCTTGGTCTGTCCAAATGTGCCTGCAAGTTCTCACCCATGAGGTTCCCAGGTGGGGAGAAGGGCCTGTAACCAGCTGTGTAAACCAAGGGCTTATAAATCAAATCCCACATTTAAAGCACCCAGGAGACCTGCTGGGAATCGTTAACTACCACAGGTAGGCCACCCCTGAGGCTACATTTATAAATGTGGGTTTCTCGGGTGACTGGAAAGATTAGATTATAGCTGGGTGATCTGGAGCTAGTCACTTAACCTCTCTGAACTTGCTTGAGCTTCCCATCCATAAATGGATATAGAAGGGACCTCAGGGGGCACAATATGTGTTCCTCTTAAATCTAGTCATGAGGACAGGGAGGAAAAAAATTTTGTCCAAAGAATGTGGCCCTGGACTGATCCTATAGTCTCCACTTATAGGGAGGGAAACTGAACTACTTGAGTTTCTCCAAGCCCTTCTGTGTGTCTAGGCCTTTGCACAAGCCATACCCCACATAAGAATGCCTCGCCCCTCTCTACTATCTCCTCAATCCTTCGAAACCCAGCTCGAAGGCCACCTCCTCCTCCAGGAAGCTTCCCTTGACCTAGAGTCGGAGACCATCTGCCTTACATCCTTGTACTAGAATCTTTAACTGCCTGGTTAATTGCTCACCTCCCACGCTGGTCCGTAAGTTCTACAGGAGCAGAGACTGGGTTCCCCTTGCACCCCCAAGCCTAGCACAGTACCTGGCCCAGGGATGGCCCATGGGCCCTGATCACCTGATGAAGAAAGGAAGAACTAGAGGCAGCCCCAGGCCTCCCCTTTTACAGAGCCCTGGCCAAGGACACCACCACGAGTGTGGCTGCACCACGCGAACACCGGGCTTTCCAACACAGATACAAATCTGCAATAGGAAACAGGCTTTTTAAAAATAACAGCACATTTTTTTCTTTTTTCTTCATTGTTTGTTTCCCCCCTTTCTGCACGGCTTATTTTTCCGGCGCAGCCCCTGGGCCAGCTGTGGGGAAGCCTCTTCCAGGCCCCACTCTGAGAACATGGGGCTGTGGGGCCTCCAAGGATTCTCGGGCCCCAGCAGGGGTGGAGATGTACCAGATGGTTCCAGACCAGTCCTGGCAGCAAGACCACCAAGCAGCTCTGGGCCAGAAACCAGTTTGCACAAACCCTAAGGGTAGGTGGGTGTCACCTCCTGGGAATTTACCCCCCTAGAAGGGTTTTATAAACCCATGTGACATTTCCAAAGGGGTATCTCCTCGGTGGGTCTGGGGTTCTCTGTCTTCATTCTAAGAGGGCATCCTCAAGGAGGTGGCATCAGAATACCAGGGTTCCAATAGTGGCCATATCCCTGTGTAACCCTGGATCTTTTACACCATCTTCTGGGCCCTCAGTTTACCCATTTGTGAAATGGCAATAATAACACATACCTTGTGGAGTGGCTTTCTACATAGAGACATGCCTAGGACCCTCAAGAGCCCTCAATAAACATTCACTCCTTTGCCATCATTATTTTCATCACCCCTGGATCTCCTACCCTGTGGCCCCATCACCTTATCATATACTCTCTAGATCAGCAGAAGCCTCAGGGTTTGTTAAATCCCACACTCTTGCCCTCCCGGGTGTCCTCTCAGACCTCCCAGAAACGTGGTCCTTATGGGGCGCGGCCTCCTGTAAGTGTGGGGAGCTTGGTACCTATACCCTACAGACCAGTTTGTCCACCACACCTGATGCCTCCTTCCAGCGGGACCCACCTGCCCTGACACCCAGGAAACAGGGTTCATTTACCCTGTCTCTCGCCCCCGGCACCCAGTGAACCTGCAGTCAATGCTCAGGGAATCTTCAGAAGCAGCCTTTGTGTGCAGACCCTGGAAATAGAGCAGCAAACCCAGGCACTGCCCCCGCAGAGCTCCCAGTCTGATGAAAGGCGGAGACCAGAATCAGTAATCACACCCACAACTATAAAATTGCTACAGAGATGAGTGCTGCAAAGGAGAGGTACATGGGGTCATGAGAGGCTGTCATGGAGGGCTCCATCTAATCAGGGAGGGCTTCCCTGAAGAGGTGAAGTGGAAGCTGAAAGATGGATGAAGAAGCCTAAGCAGGGGGAATGCGGTGCATGGTCAGGGCTGACGGGACAATGCGCCATGTCAGGGGGAACATAGCGAATGGAGGGATGCAAAACGGTGTCCCCACAGGGTCTGGAAGGCAGCTAAATGATTTCTAGCTTTCTCCTAACAGCATTGGGAGTCCCTGAAAGTTTTCCAGGCAGGGGTTGATAGACTCACATTTGTTTGTCCAAAGGGTCACCCTGGCTGCTAATGGTGAGCCTTCCTGAGTCCCGAGACAAGTGTGTATGTACTTGTCTCAGCCTGGAATGTTCCTCTAGTCCTTGTATCGGTCAGTTCAGGCTAGGTTATGCTGTAGTAACAAACAACCCCCAAATCTCAGTGGTTGCAAACAACAAAGGTTTAGTTATCATTCAAGCTGCATATCCATCGTGGGACATTGTCAAGGGGATCTGTGCCACACAGCCACCCAGGGACACAGACTAGCAAAGGCAGCCGCTGTCCCACCTGCCGCTACCTGCCATGTCACAGGGAAAGAACACTCTGGAGGCTTGTGCACTGGCCACTAGATGCTTTGGCCCAACCTGATTTGTGTCACTGAAGCTCACAACTCACCCACCAGCCACACGGCCCCACCCAAGCACAAGGGTCCCCAGATTCAATCCTTCCCTGTGCCTGGGTGAACTGGAAATGTTTAGGGGTTAGTATCAAGAACTACCCAGACACTCTCCTGCTCCACCTTGCCCTTACCAGTCTCAACTCATTCATTAGATCATAAGCGGTCCAGTATTCCAGAAGAAGGGCGGGTCACATGCAGGAGAGAACTAAACTTGGAGCGCAGGGAGATCTCGGGGGAGGGTGTGAGGTGAGGCTGAGGAAGGGGCAGGGGACAGATCACTCCAGAGCTTTTAGGTCATGGGGGTGATTTGGTTCTTTATCCCAAAAGCTGAGAAGACTCTTCTGAGTTTTAAGCAAGAAACAGGAGGCCTGATGTGAGCTTTTTCGGAATGGATCACTCTGATTGTGAGGTGGAGACTGGCAAGGAGGGGAAGCTGCAGGTAGACAGTTCGGAGGCTCAGAATATTTCCTGAGGATGGACAGGAGGCAAGGGACGGCCTTGGATGCTGTGCGTCGGTCATGACTATGATAGAGCCAAGGGGATGGGCCAACGAGGCAGCTGAATAAACGTGTGACTCCTGACTCCTAGTCCGATGGTCTTTACTTCCTTCACACTTGCCAGTGACCTAGAACCAGGGAAACCCCATCTCCACATCCAAGACTCCGAGAGGAAAGATTCAAATGACAGAAGTCTTACTGACACCAAAGAAAACAAATTTATGAAACACATCAATCCAAGGGGTCTGGAGGACAGAACTCTAACTCATGTCAATGCTGGACAGAAGTGATGGTTGTGATGGCTGATCGGGGCTCTTGGGACAAGGGAGGGGGAACCCCTTGTCTTTGAGAATGTCATTAGGAAAGAGAACTAGCCCGTGCCCCAGCTGCTCCTTGGAGGCCCTGTCTGGAATCGGATGGTCTTGGGCTGGGCAATTCTGATGGTCCCAGGATAGTAGGTTCCACAATAATCCCAGATAGAGAAAACACTTCTTGAATCATGTGTGGAGCACAGACTAGGCATTTTATCTCTATCACCTTTAATCTCACAACTGCCTTGCCACACAGGTTCTGTTGGCTCCATTTTCAGGATGGAGAAGCAAGGTTCAGAGAGATCAAAGGTAACCGTGCCAAATCCAAAGTCATACAGTTATAACACAGTGGTGGGGGAAGGACTCCCAACAGAGAACCACTTTCCTTAAACTCAAGCAATCATATGGGACTCTTCCCAGCAGGTTCTCAGACATTTGGCCACACAGAACTCTGCCCACCTCTCAGAGAGCTGGTGGGTGAAGACCATGCCCCCACCCCACAGGTAAGGACACCACAGCCTGTTAGAGACTCAGACCCAGGACCCCACCTCCCTAACAGCTCCCTTCCTCTCAAGGGTACTGTGGACAAAGGCCAGCTTGGGTGCCACTGGCATATGGCACCACGGAAAATTCTTTTGCCCCAGCCCAGACAAACCCCCCTAAGTTTATAGGGTTTCCAGGCATCAAGAGCAATCTCTCATTATTGCCTCCTGTCCCTGCGCACAAAGAACTGGGTGTGTTTCCTCTCAGCCACTCTAAATTATATACCACAGCCTTTCCCCACATGAAGCCAACATCTACGAAGAAAGATTGAACATTATTCTCTCCTAAGTCCCAGCCCATCCCAGGGGTCAAACCCCTCCCTCCCGCCCAACCCAGTTCAAGACAGAAGCAACTTTTCAACCAGCATCGCCCAACGCTCAATGTGTATGCTCTTTGCGGCGACTTGCTTAGGGCCTGCTGGCCTTGACCGGAGAAAGGTCACTGGCCGCCAAGTTTCTGCAGTTCCTGCAGAAGAGAGCACCTTGGGGATTGCGAGTGGGAGATGGAGGCTACGCTCCAGAGAGATTTCCCGAAGAGTCTACACGGCAACTAAGACTTAAAATATATTAAAGAAACGGCCCCTGGCTCGGCCACCTCCGGCGGGAAGTCGCCGCGGGCGGCGTTGGAAGAGGCCCCACCGCCTCCTGAAGGGCCCGAGCCCCCGACATCAGCCCCAGGCAGCGAGCCGAAAGTGCCCCCAGAACTAGGCCAGCGGCCGCAGAGAGCCCTCCAGCATTCCGCGCTCCGCCCCGCCCCTGTCACCGCGTTCTCATTCCGAACGCTCGGCCCGGGCCGCCGCTCCCATTGGTCGGCGGCCACGTCCGTCAGCGGGCGGAACGTCGGCACAGAGAAAAGGCTACATTGTAACAAGGCGAGCGAGCGAGGAGCGAGCGGGGAGGAAGGAGGCGGAGGGGCGGCCCCCGAATCCCGCAGCGGCGGCGGCGGCGGCAGCGGCGGCAGCTACCTGCCGAGGGTTAACCCACCTCGGGGCCGGGACGAACCGCCCCCCCAAGCCCGTGCCCGCGCCGCCCCGGGCCCCCCGCTCCGCCCGCGCCGGCCCCCGGCTGCCCGCGCCCCCCGCAGCCGCTCGCAGCCCCTGCACCCGCGGCCCCCGCGCTCGCTGGCAAACTGCCGAGCGCTTTCCGAAGCCATTTTCAATGGCCACATTGGCTACCGGGGCTGACTCACCTTCCCGGGAATGCTGCGGCAGCCGCGGGGCCCGGGCGACGCGGGCGGCCCGGCGGGCGGCTCGGCGGAGGCGGCGCGGCCCCGGCTGGCGGCCCCCGCGGCGGGAGCGGCCGCGCTGCGGGCGCGCTGGTCCCCGGCGAGGCAAAGTTTCAGCGCCAGCCTCGGCGCGGCGGCGGCGGCGGCGACTCGCTGCTGCTCTCCTCCCCTGCTTTGACCACCATCTTATTAGTACAGGAAATGACATGGAAAACGGAAGAAAGCGGCGTTTGGGGCAGACGCGGACCCCCCAATTCAGGGGCCGGAGCCGGGACTCACCAGCCGCGTCCCAACCCGGCCCCGGAGAAAACTCCCGGGGCCCCCTCGGCCCCCGCCCCGCGCGCTGCCCGGAGGGGGGAACCTAGCTCCTCGAACCCAAAAGGAGAGGGCGAGTTTTATAATCCTGCCCGCGGAGAAATCGAGAAAAAAATAAATGAAAAAAGAAAAGGTTAAAAGAACTTTCGAACTGGGACACTTTTTTTTTTTTTGATCGGAATTAAAAGTTCTAAAATTTTAAAAAAGTCATTCCGTGGGGGGGGCTCCCTGGCTCCCCGGCCCCGTTGCTGCCCATTTTGAACCAGATGGGGGGGGATCAAAGCGTTTATAATTTTAACCCTTTCGAGACACTCCCCCCCGCCCCCGTCACGCGCAGCAGGGCCCCTTCTGGTCCCTTTTAACCCTTTGAACACCCAGCAGTTTGGAGATACAAACTAAAGTTGTAAAACATAGGAGACCCGCGGCAAGCTGAGGGTAAGGGACGTAGGGGTTCGCTCGTAATGTTAACCGGTTCGGTGGGGCTGCGGTTTTAAGTCGGGCACCGCACGTGTTCTTCAAGTGGAAATTCGTTACAAGGGTTTGAGATTCTGAGAACCCGGCCGGCGGGTCCCTAGCTGATTTGGAAAAGACGTTGATTGAAGCCTCCCTCCGTTGCTCGGTTTCTCAGTTTCTCCATCTGTGAATGGGATTCAATATCCCAGAAAGACAAGGTAGCCAGGAAAAGGTGGGGCGGAATTTTCATAAAGACAAAGTGTTGAAAAGTCTGAATGGCTTCCTTCGGGCGCCCTCAAAGCCAGTGGGGCGGCGATGGGGCAGAGGACACCGCGGGATGGCGTAACCACGACAACCATTCCCAAAATAACCGCTTTCTCTTGGCATTGTCCACAAGGCTTGTGGCGGAACTGCAAGGTCTCCAGCCCAGGGAGGCTGTGCTACGCTGGCTCTAAAAAAAACGAGCCCTAACCCTCCCCCACCCCAAGTTAGAGTTTGCTTGGAGGGATTCAGTCCCAAGAAGGCGCCCAGGTGCGGCGCTGCCCAGTGAGGAGCGCCCCACCCCGCTCCCCAAAATGTCCATCAATCCGAGCCCTGCAAGAGCTGGCACTGGGGGCCTCTGGTGAGTACCACCCTAGGGAGGCCTCCTCCCAAGGGAATGAAGTTCATTCAGGTCAACCTCGCGGTTGGCTAGGAGCCCCGCCCTAAGACTGGTGTCCATGGTCAGGGCCCAGAATGTGCTGGGGGCTCTGGGAGTGGGATGTTGGGGGCGGGGGGCAGTTAAAAAACTTATTGTACCACATCATCTTTCCCCCTTAATTTTGACATCAAGAACACAGTTTCATGGAATCCAGTTTCTAGCTGGATGATCCTGAGTAAGGGACTTCCCCTTTCTGAGCCTCAGTTCCCTCCTCTGCAAGTGAGCCACACTATAACCCTCCAGCTGCTTGCCAGCTCTGTGTGAGGGGCCATGAGAGCATATTTAAAGGGCCCATCACCTGGCTGCTCACAGTAGATGCTCAAGGAATGGTAACTAATGCCGTAATTCCATGACAGCCAATATAAATATAGACATTCCCAGAGAGTCTATCTGTTCTATGCCAGGCAGAGTATTGGGTACAGGGGAGCACCAAGATCGTTAAGCGGGATCCTCCAAGGAGGTCTCCACCTGCCAGGGAGATGGAGGCACTCACAGCGAACTCGAAATAATTCAGTGATTAATGCACATCCAACTGCCCTAAGCATTATACTGGAGGCTGAGTGCTTAGGCAGTGAAAGAGCACTGAGGAAGGAGCTGTTCGTTCTCTTCCAGGAGTAGAGTCCACAGAGGAAGCAATGTTAGAAGTGGGCCTTGCAGTGTTGGGTGGGGGGGCAGGGGAGGGCCCACTGGTATTTCCACCAGCAGTAAGATGGCATTTCAGGAAGGCCAACAGCATAAGCAAAGACCTAGACGTAAAGTGCCCGGGGTGACTGGTGTGGGGTCATGTGGCTATGGGGCAACTTCTTGGGGGCAGAATGTGGGATCCCTGGTCCAAATTCTTTGTGTCCTGCAGGAAGAAGCTGGAGCCAGGAAGCGGCAGGAGTGCAGAGTAGGTGGCCAGAGGACCTGGAAATGAGTCCAGAAAGCCAAATGGATAAAGAGAGAGTGTGGTCACAGCCTCCAAAAAGCAAAAAAGGTCTTTAAGGGAATGAGCTGGTAAGTGAAGCAAAGAGGGAATTTTATCTTGTGGTGCTGGTTTTCTATTTAAATCTCCCCATCTGTGTGGCCCAGTCTGGCTTCCCCTTGCCAGGAAGACTGGTTCCCAGGGCTGCATCTGTGAAGTGGGGCTGGGTCCTCTGGCATTGCAGGCTGGGGAGCAGGGGCTGCAGGTGTGATCCTCGGAGAGCAGAGAGACACTGCACAGGTCAGAGACCTAGGTCTGAGGCATAGCCTCCTGCCTACACCGTGTTTCCTGGAGCACAGGATTCTTCCTTTGTGGGCTCCAGGTTCTTCCCATAAGACCCAAAGAGTTTGGACCAGGGATCCCACATTCTGCCCTCAAGAAGTTGCCCCATAGCCACATAATCGAGACTAAGGCACAGGAGGGAATCTGAAACGAAGCTGGAACAGTTGCTAGAACCATCTCCCAAGGGACTCCATGGCAACCCAAGGGTCAGCACAAGTGCTCTGGGCAAGTGTGGACAGAAAGTTGCTCTGGGATCTGAAGGTCATTGCCATGGACAAGTGGTCTGGACAAGGCAGGTCTTGTGAGGCTGTACCTCAGCTTCCCTCTGTGGTCTGAGTTGGACCTGAAACAAAGAAGTAGGGGTGGAGTGGGTGCTCCACTTGAATTCCTTGGAACTACTAGCAGGGGAGGTGAGACGGGGATGGAAGCAAACAGAACACACTGCACCCACTTTTGGGACATTACCATTTGACTCAGTAATCCAAGGCAGATATCGTCATCACTGTTTTTACAGACAGGGAAAGCATGCTCAGAGAGGTTAAGAAATTTGCCCAAGGCCGCACAGCTAGTTAGAGGTAGGATAAGATTCAAACTCAGATCTGCTTGACTCCCTAGCCCAATGTCTTCTGCTCCTGGATACTTCTGATTTATTGTCCTTTTCCATAATGTAGCTTTTCAACCTAAAAGTAAATATTTCCTAAATTTCTCTCTTGGGGATATTGCACAAAAGGAAGTGACCAGAACTTTGTGGTGTGAGGTCAGGTACTTCATGACCTCCCCCTGACAAAAAAAAAGTACTAACTGAGTCACCTCCAGGGCCCTGTGAGGGCACTGAGATGCTCTAAGGGAATCAAGCTTGGCTCTTTGGAAAGAAAAGACAACCTGAGGCCTTTCTTACCTACCAATAATGATATTGCAAAATATGCATCCAGTGATATGAGCTGAATAGCCTCTGGGTCACTAGCAATTCCCTTCCACATTTGCTGTAAAACAAGGATGTTGTTTGTGGCATGAACTGTTGATCCCTCCTAAACCCTCAAGGGAGAAATTTCACTCAAAATTCAGTGCCTGGAAAACACAAAACCTGAAAATCAATTGCATTTCACCCGTGGAACTGGCAAGCATGTCCTTTGCTAATAAGAAGAGCTCCATAACTGATCAGGTTTCCCTTTTTGCATTGGCTGCCAGGAAGCTCTGAGCCAAATTCCACCCCTGTTCCCAACAACTTTATAGTTGCTTCCTCCTTGTTCCCTTTTTCTCACTTCTAATCCTACCGACTCAGCTTTGTTTTGTCTGCCTTCTATTAAAGATGCCCCCCCTTTTTAATTGCAAGAAATAAATATTTACAATAAATCCACGTTTGGAAGGGACCTGGATTCCACTGGCCTTGTGTTAAGCCAGGCCCGGTCCTCTTCTGGTCTGGTCTTGTTCACTTGCCCAACAGCTGAGGGATCCCTCTCTTGGAAGGAAGGAGGAACTGGCTTAAGACCAAGAGATTCCTCGCCCAGCTGCCGATGATGGCTAAGAGCTAATGCCCCGGGTTAGATCGGCATTGCTATTTTTTGCTCAACTGACAAACAGCTTGCCTCTCCCCAGGAAGCCCAAACCACGATCTCCTACCTATGCCTCCGAAAGTAGCCCCCATTATTTCCTCCCTTTGAGGTATGGCAGGAAACAGACTCTTTGTTTCTGCAGAAGCGAGCACCACTTACAACTGTTTACCATGCATCCAGGCGATCGGGGCAGAGGTGGGGGACAGTGGGATGGTGGCCGAGGAGCAACTTGACCTCTTGAGGACAGGGGAGGCCACACTGAGGAGGGGGCGTTTCACTGGAATCTTGACAGATGAAGAAGCTGGACCCACAGAGTTGGGAAGAGTTGCCCGGCCGAGCAGGGGCATGAAGCAGGACCTAGCTGAGGTGGCAGAAGGCCAGTGTGCCCAGAATGTGGTGTGGAGAGGGATGCACGGAAGGAGATGGGGGGGGCCGTTCAGGGATCTGGCCCCATGCTTTTCCCACAGTTTGGGTTGACTGGAGGTGTAGCAGAAACTGCTGGCCGCCTTCAAGCTGGAGAGACATACAAACGGATTCAAGTATGACACCATTGCTTTGGCTGCCATGGGACGTCCTACGTTTACTGCGTGCCCTGTCAGTAGGTTGGCCTCTTGTTTAATTATCCCCACATTAGAGATGAAGTTGATGTGGACACATCTCTTTTTTTTTTTTTTTTTTTTTTGGTTGCCTGGCCTCTGTCGTCCCTTTCCGTTACTGGGAAGCCACCCACCTTTGGAGGCTTATTTGTGCCCAGGGAGAAACACCGAAACTCCTTTCCTGGGTGCTGTAGACTCAATGTCTGCACCCCCCTCCTTCAATTCATATCTTGGAACCTAATCCCTATGATGTCGGTATCAGGAGATGGGGCCTTTGGGAGGTGGCTGGGTCCTAAGGGTGGTGCCTTCATGAATTCCACCAGTGCCCCTTATAAAGGAGGCTCTGGAGAGATCTCCCGCCTCTTATGCCATGTGAGCGGACGGACAGAAGACAGCCATCTTTGAACCAGGAAGTGCGTTCTCACTGGACACGCAATCAGCTGCTGCCTTGATCTTGGACTTCCAGCCCTGCTCCCAAATTCAAGGATCCAGGCAACTCCCTGCATCTTGGGGGACCTCCCCTGTGTGGGGTGTTGGAACAGATGGCTTCTACAGCTCTCTCTCTCCCTAAGTCTTTGTCTCCTCTTCTCTAAATTGGGTTGGGAATGTTGGATTCAATCATCAAGCCAATGATAAAAGATGTTCCCAGAATTATGCTTTTCTTCTTGTCCATTAGATATGAGAAAGGATGGAGGGATAGAGATTGGGGTATCAGAGAGGCTGTTTCCCAGTCCCTGCCAACTCTGGGAGAAGACTCCTGAATGCCGCACATTCCAAAACCTGTAGGACCCCCGTGCAGATGGGAGAGTAATCGGGACTGCTGGGTGCAAATGCATCCAGACAGATGTCAGCTGGGGGCTGGGGGACAGGCGAGGTCAACGGCCAAAACAATGGACCTCTCCCATCACAAAGGGGACTATTACTGCAAATAGTGAGTTTCCTGCTACCCGATGTATGGAAGATGTAGGGAACCCCGGGCTGGAGCTCTTACGGAGATAATTTATGGCCAGGTCACATCTCTGGTTTGATGAGTTCCAAAGTACCCACCATAGGGAAATAGTCTCAATTCTAGGAAAGTGCAGCTGCATTGCTGGGTTGCAGATACTGTTGTGAAGACAGCTCTGGGCCAGGAATCAAGAGATGTGGGTTCTGGTCCCCCTTCTGCTGTTTGACTGCAGGGGTACTAGAGATGGTTCAGAGCCTCAGTCTCACAGTCTGTAAAATGACAGACCCGTTTTCACATGCCAGTCCATGGAGACAGCTCTGCCGGAGAAGAACTTCTCCCTGACTGTGGAGAAGATGAAAACCATAAAGCAATGTGGAGCATTTCATAAAGCAAATGTTCATGTTCTTTTGTTTGGGAGCTGGTGGTTACACATATGTAAACGATGAAGGTTCCTCCAGTGACCTTACTTGGCCAAATAAAAAGTTATCAGATGTATAGCAATTAGTTCCCTCAATTTTTTGGAATGCCTATTAGCATATGAAATTAAGAAATACGAGAATCATTAAACTAGATAACTGCAAATAACCTTCAACTTGGTTTCCCCTTCTTTCCCTCTCCTTTTTCGTGACTCACTCATCCATTCATCTGTTCCTAAAACACTAAGGCTGACCACACACCGGATAATGTGTGACAGAGCCCCTTCTCACGTGAAGCTCACGGGGGACCCAGGAGAGACCAATGTAAAGACATAAACAAATGAGTATGTGGGTGAGTTCCTATTTTTCTATTGTGAAAATGATGAAGTAGATGTCCTTACATGTATAGTTTGTGTGCTTCTCTCCTTATTCCCTTTGAATAAGCTTTAGAAGTAGAATTTCAGGGTCAAAGCTTATGCCCAGCCATACATTCTGGAGCCATTTTGCCAACTTGCCTTCCAAAGATTGAACTGACTTCAGTTTTCACTGACTTTGTGTTAGTGGGCTGGTTTCTCTACACCCTTGGGCTGAATGTCACCCATCTGCTTAAGCTTCAATAATTTGATACGCCAGTGATATATTTCATTGTTGTTTTAAGGGAAATGATTTTGTTAGCAAAATGAACGTAGTTTCACAAGTTAATCTTTTCTACTTCTTTTGTGAATTGCTTGATAATATCCTCTGTCCATTTTAAATTCAGAAACTTGCGTCCTTTTATTGACTTGTAAGTGTAGTTTACATATGAAGGATAGCAAAAGCCTTTGTTTGAAATGTATAATGCAATTTATTTTCTCAATTCAGAAATTTTTTGTAAGCTTATTTATGATGTCCTTTGCTATATGGAAATTCAAATGTTTTTTGTTTTTCCTGTATTTATGGCTTTGTGGGCGTAGTTATAAGGACCTTCAGGAAATTGTGAAAATGTGATCCTTGATTTTCTCCTAATTGACTTTTAATATTTTGCTTAAATATTTGATCCATCTGGAATTTATTTTGGTGCAGCTAGCACTTGCTCCATATTTCTAAATTTTATGCTTAGTTTGCTAGCTTTTGGTTAATCAGTTTTAGATATTATCTGTTGATTTTTCTGATGTGGTAGATGAGAGTCTTTAACTCACTCATTTCTTTAATTTTCTTTTCCGTGATGCCCCCACCTTCCACCACCACAGGCTCAATGTGGTCAGCTCTCAATATTGAGTTGTGTTCCTACCCAGTATTTTCGTTGTAATGACCACATGAATATTGTGAGCTACTGAGCCAGACACACTATAATTAAATTCCTTTATTTCACAGCTTCTTGTTTTTCCTAGAATTTATAAAAGATCATAATAGAATCATCTTTTCTCATTTGCTTATTTTTTAACAGCTGAGATTCTATCCACCCTCCAACACTCTAGAGAATACCTTTCACTATAATTTTCAACATCCTCACATCTGTTAGATTATATAGCAGAGTTTTAGTTTTGTCCTAGAAACATTTTTTCCTCTAGCAGGGATCAGCAAACCTTCTGAAAAAAGTCAGATCATGAATACTATTGGCTTCATGGGATACCTACGACACTGTTACATATTTTTCTTCTTCTTTCTCCTCCTCCTCCCCCTCTTCCTTCCTCTCCTCCTCCTCCTCCTGCTCCTTCTTCTTAAGTAGGGTCCACGCCCAGTGTGGAGCCTGACATAGGGCTTGAACTCATGACCTTGAGATCAAGACCTGAACTCTGATCAAAAGTCAGAATCTTAATTGACAGAGTCACCCAGGAACCCCTCTGTCACATATTCTTGTTATTTTGTTTTCTGATTTCTGCTTGTTCTGTTCATGTTTTTACAACCCTTGGTTCAGCAATATTTGAGATTCATTCACGCTGTTGCTTGAACCAGCAGCCTGTGAGTTTTTAGTGTGGAGTAGTGTTTTATTCTATTAGTATACCACAATTTCTGCCTTTTTATTGTACTTTCCATGACCTTATCTTTCAACATTTAAACTCTTTTAAAAATTTTTTTTCAGTTCTCGTATTTTAAATTTTTATTAAGAATCAAAACTTCTTGGGTGCCTGGGTAGCTCAGTGGGTTAAGCCTCTGCCTGATCTCAGGGTCCTGGGATCGAGCCCTATGTCAGGCTCCCCACTCATCACGGAGCCTGCTTCCCCCCTCTCTGTCTGCCTGCCTCTCTGCCTACTTGTGATCTCTGTCAAATAAATAAATAAATAAATAAAATATTGAAAAAAAAAAAAAAAGAAGAAGAATCAAAACTTCTTGTGGTGCCTGAGTGGCTCAATCAGTTAAGCGTCTGCCTTCAGCTCTGGTCATGATCCTAGCGTCCTGGGATGGAGCCCTGCAGCATGTCTCCTCCCTCGCTCCCTCTGCTGCTCTCCGTGCTTGTCCTCTCTCATTCTCTCGCACTCTCTCAAATAAATAAAATCTTTAAAAGGAAATAGAAATATGGTTTCTTGTTCTCTGATTCTGATAGCTTCCTTTATTTTTAGTGGGTGTCATGTTTTCTCTTCCCTACAAATATCGCCCCTCCCCCCACTCTCTGTTTTATCTGCTGCTTTCCTTCCTTTATCTGCTTTCTCCCCTATTTATTGCTTTTTCTTTCATGTTGGGGTTTTCTTCAAATGTCCACTGATCTTTGGCTGCCTTTTCCTTTTTCAGAGTGGGACACTGGGAGGGGGACAAACCATAAGTGACTCTTAATCTCACAAAACAAACTGAGGGTTGCTGCGGGGAGGGGGGTTGGGAGAAGGGGGATGGGGTTATGGACACTGGGGAGGGTATGTGCTTTGGTGAGTGCTGTGAAGTGTGTAAACCTGGCGATCCAGAGACCTGTACCCCTGGGGATAAAAATATATGTTTATAAAAAATAAAAAATTAAAAAAAAAAAGAGTGGGACACTAAGTGGACCTGTGTGCCTGGTGGGTGGACTTGCGGACAGGAGGCTATGGTGGGCTGGTTTCCTGTGGTCCCTGTGACGCAGGCTTTCCCTTCCTTGACAAACGGTGATCCTCCACTCTACCAGTGTGGGGGGGCGGGCAGAGGTGGGACTTGGGATAATAAGTCTAGTCCTAGGTGACTTCAAAGTGATGCCAGGTCAAAATGACCCTTAATTTTGGACTTGAGTGGGAGGAAGCTGGAGGTCTCCAACTTCTGCTTGAGCATCTGTGTTTTTGTGTGTTTGTGTGTTTTTTTGTTTTGTTTTGTGTTTTGTTTTGTTTTTGAGTGGTGGGGAGGGGTAGAGGGAAAGAGAGAGAATCTTAAGCAGGCTCCATGCCCAGTGCAGAGCCCAGCACAGAACTTGATCTCACCACCCTGACATCATGGCTTGGGCTAAAATCAGGAGTCAGACACTTAAGCAACTGAGTCACCCAGGCACCCAAGTATCTGTTTTTAAATTGAGCACTTTCCCGCCCTCTTCAATGCCTGGTGAAATCAAGTTAGACGATTCTGTGTCCATTTCTCTAGAAAAGACATTTCTAGCGGTCTGCAGGTACAAGGCGAGGGCTAACCCCTTGACTGCCATGGGAGGGGTTGAGGTGGGCAATCTGAGGGGGGGGGGAGTCTCACTGCTTCTTGCGTAGGTTTTGAATAAAGTTTCCCGTATTTTTCATCCATAGACTTGACCTCAACCTTCTGAGGATCCTGGCCCCTCCTATCCCTATGCCTTTCCTGTGGTTCTGGGTGGACAGATTGGCTTTCTTCTTTCCCGTGCCCCCCCTCCACTGGGCACTCACCATCAGTAGCTGATGTGAGCTTTGTCTGCAATGGCATAGCTGGGTCATTGTTTGACTTACACATATATGCCTTGCCTTCTGAGGCACTAGAGGCATAGGTGAGCTTTACCCCAGCTGCAGAGGGCAAAGGCTGGCAGAGAAGTTCCCTTGAGGGTGCCTGCCTTGTCCAGAAAGCAAGTTGGCACCATGGAGGGAAACAAAACAGAGTCATAACTATCGTACTAAGATGATAATGTAAAAAAACAAAAAAAAGGTATTAATTCTCACATATCAAAAAAGGCATTGATAAAATTCAATTTTCATTCCTAATATAAAATCCTACTAAAATAGGAATAGAAGGACATTTCCAAAATGTAAGAGATTATTGAGAACGTATAGGAAACATCATAAAAACAAGCGAAAGGCTGATGTCAGTGAGAAACCAAAGATACCTCTGTCTCTATTCCTAATCATCACTGCCTTGGAGCGTCTAATGAATGTAATAAGAAAAGAAAATGAACTTAGATGCTTAAATATTTATTTATTTTTAAAAAAAGATTTTATTTATTTACTTGACAGACAGAAATCACAAGTAGGCAGAGAGGCAGTCAGAGAGAGGAGGAAGCAGGCTTCCCGCTGAGCAGAGAGCCCGACGCAGGGCTCGATCCCAGGACCCTGGGACCACGACCCAAGCCGAAGGCAGAGGCTTTAACCCACTGAGTCACCCAGGTGCCCTTAGATGCTTAAATATTTTAAAGAAAGAGGCAAAATAATTATTTGCATAAGAGATTCTTGTCTATCAAAAAATCATGAGATTCAATTCAGAACTATCATAAACTCTGCATGAATTTAGTAGGATGGCTAGTCTGAATATAAATTTACAAAAATCAATGGCTTTCCAGAAAGACCAGCAAGGATAGTTAAGAAATAAAGTTAATTTAGAAATCAATGTAATTTAAGCTCTTTAAAAAGATCCTACTCACAATAGCTGTAAAAGCTATAAAATATCTTGAAATCAACCTAAAAAGAAATATGTTACGTCCACAAGAAGCAAACTATAAAACTTCACTGATGATCGTAAAAGAAGACTTGAGTCGGCTGGAGAAATGGACCACATCCCTGAAAGAAAACTCAGGATTGTGGAAATGCCAATTCTGCTCAAATTATCCTATAAATGTAATAACATCTAATCAAACTCCTGATGGCTTTCTCCCCCAAACGCATGACCCCAATCTAACCATGAGAAGAACATCAGGTAAACCACAATAGAGGGACAGTCTATAAATACCCAACCATTACTCCTCAAAATTGAGGTCATCCAAAAGAAGGAACATCTGAGAAACTGGTAGAGCCAGGAGGAACCCAAGGAGATATGATAACTAAAGGTCATATCCTGGATGGGATCCCACAGCAAAACATCTATAGGGAAAACTAAAGAGCATCCAAATTAACTCTAGACTTCGGTTAACAAAAATGTATCAATATTGGTTCATTAACTGTCACCAATGTATCATATTAATGTCCATGTTGATAATGGGGGAAGCCCAGTGCGGAGTATATGGGAACTCCATCATATCTTTGCAATGTTTCTGCAAATCTGAACAGGTTCTTTAAAAAATAAAGCCCAGGGATGCCTGAGTGGCTCAGTGGGTTAAAGCCTCTGCCTTCGGCTCAGGTCATAATCCCAAAGTCCTGGGATTGAGCCCCACATCGGGCTCTCTGCTCATGGGGGAGCCTGCTTCCTTGTCTCTCTCTGCCTACTTGTGATCTCTGTCAAATAAATAAATAAAATATTTTTAAAAAAATAAAATAAAAAATAAAGCCCATTTAAAGAATCTCAATGGGATATTTTTGCGAGAGGCAGACTAAAGTGGAAATTTTCAACTTTATTCTGAACGTTACCAGGAATAATAACTGGATACTGACAGGATGAGATTTCCCTTCCAAAATTCATGGGTGCCTACCAAGTTAAGGCAAAGGGAAGAGAATTCCATCTCCTCTCTTGAAGACCAGCCTCTGACAAAGAGAAAAAACAAAACACCAAATCCGACTTGGGTGGAAGGAGGAGGCATCAGAAATCTCAGATCACAATGTAAGCAGATGGAAGAAATGGAGGAAGAAATGCCTTGACCAAGAAGCAAGAGTCATATGATCTTTTCATGTCGCAATTTACCAGGAACATCTTCACAAGTCCATAACCTTTCATCTGTATAAGATTTTCAATAACTGCCTTGTATTCAGCATGTCACAAGACATTCAGGTGATGTCAAGGTTTTTTTTATTGATATTGTAATAATAATAACTGTGTGATAATGACAGTGACATTCTTGTGCACACATCTTTGTGTCATGACATCCTCGTGCACACATCTTTGCGTGGTTGTCTGGTTCTAGGGATTTTCTAAGAATGAAATTACTGGATAAACAGCATGTCTGTTATTAAGGTTTTTCTTTCATTTTCCTCCAAAACTTTGCATGGATTCATAATTATTCCAACAAAGTATGTGGCGACCCATTGCCCCTTCCCACTGTCATCTACTTTCCTTGTTAGCATGCTATTTTTTAGCTTGTCACTGAAGTATAACATCAATAAGGAAAATTACACAAATCAGGTTTAATGCACACAAATCGTATGTTCCTATATAAACAACACCCAAGTCAAGAAATGGTCAAGCATTTCCATCCCGGAAGACTCCATCCAGACAAAAACCCTGAGAGGCAACCACTATTTGGATTCTATCACCACAAGTTAGTTTTGCTAATTCTTGAACTGCATGACGATAGAATCAGTGTATAGATTTTAATATCTACTCCTTTTGGACATCATCATACCTGTGAAATTCACCCATATCATTGAGAAGAGCAGAAGTTTGCTACTTTCATCGCTGTGTAGTACCCCATTGTGTGATGATCCCAGGGCTCCATTTTACTGTTTGTGGGCATTTAAGTTTTGTCCAGGTCTTGGCTATTTTGAACAAAGCTACTGGAAACATTTTTGGATGTTTTTTGATGGATACATGTATAATAATCTCTTTTGGGTAGTTACCTTCGATTCAGATTGTTTGGTGATGAGCTAGGTATATATGTTTCTCTTTATACAAAGTTGTCCAAAAGTTCCGCAAAGTAAACCTATCAATTTAACATTCCTCAAAACATTAGGTGAAAGGGTTCCAAGTGTTCCACATCATTGATAACACTTAGTATTGTCACTCTTTATTCTTACTCACTCTGGAGGGTGTGTAGTGATATCTCATGGTAGTTTTCATTGGCTTTTTCTTGATGATTAATGATGGTGAGCACCTTCTCATGTGTTCATTGGTCATTTGGACATCCCCTCTTGTGAAGGGCTTACGTTTTTTGCCCAATGTCTATTTGAGCTTTTTATCTTTGTTTTATTGATTTTTCACATATATGTTATTATGAATATCTTCTCCTAGTATGGGGCTTGCTTTTTCACTCTCCTGATATCTTTTAATGACCAGATAGTCTTGATTTAATGAAGCTTATTTTGTGGTTCATGGTTTTGGTGTCCTGTTGGAGAATTGTTTTGCCTCTCCCAAGGCCATAAACCCATTCTTGTGTGTTTTTAGCTTAAAGCTTTAGACTCTTTTTGTCTTCCACATTCAGATCTATGATCCATTTCAAGTTGATTTTGTGTATAACGTAAGGTGAGAATCAAGGTTCCTTATTAGCTGTATGGATAGCCAATGGATGGAAGAACATTGAACATTTATTTAAAAAGCTTCCTTTAGGGGCGCCTGGCTGGCTCAGTGGTTTAAAGCCTCTGCCTTCGGCTCAGGTCATGATCCCAGGGTTCTGGGATCGAGCCCTGCATCAGGCTCTCTGCTCAGCTGGGGGCCTGCTTCCTCCTCTCTCTCTGCCTGCCTCTCTGTCTGTCAAATAAATAAATAAAATCTTTAAAAAATAAATAAATAAAACGCTTCCTTTATCCCTTGAATTGCAGTGGCTCATTGTCAAAAACCAGTTGACCATACAGGTGTGGGTCTGTTGCTGGAATCTATCCCACTTCCTTCTCTTATCTATTTAACCTTATAAACTATATAGTCTTCTTAACCATTGTAGCTTTATATTTTAAGTATTAATATCTGGTGGTGCGAGTCTCCTTCAAGACCATTTTGGCTTTTTTTATTGCTCTGAATTTCCATGTATATGGTAGAGTCAAATTTTTAATTTCCTGCTGGGATTTGATTGAGAGGGTATGGAGTCCATAAATCAATTAGGAGAGGTAATTGATATTTGGAGAGAAACAGTATTGAGTCTTTTAATCAATACATGTGAAATGTCTTTCTGGTTCTTTTAGTCTTCTTTAATTTATCTCAACAATGTTTTATAGTCTTCAGCATGCACATATTACAATTTTTTCATTCTGAGGCATTTGATTTTTAAAAATCCACTTCTAAATAGTGGATGCTAAAGTTCTATTTCCAATTTCGCCTTAAGATGATGCAGAAATACAATTGATTTGTGAAGTCACTTTGTTTAAACAAACTTTCCAGGTTTGTTTATTGATTCTAATAGTTTGTTCCCAAATCCTGTTGAATTGTTGACATACACCATCTATGCCATATGTGAATAAATGCTAGTTTTACTTTTTCCCTTCCAATCTCATGCCTTTCCTTTTTCTTGCCTTATTCCACTGGTTAGAATCTTCAGGACAATGCTGAATAGGATCAGTGATATTAGCTTCCTTGTCTTGTTTCTAACTGCAGGGGACAGCTTTAACTATTCCACTATTAAAAGATGTTACCTGTTTTTGTGGGTACTGCTTATTGGATTAAAGAAGTCCCTTTCTTAATTCTCAGTTTTCCAGTAGTTTATTATGGACAAATATTGAATTTTGTCAAAGAATAAGTCTGTATCTATTGAGAGGATTATGTAAGTTTTCATCTTCATTCTGTTAATGTGGTAAATTACATTAAAAGAATGTTGTAGTAACCTTGCATTCTTGGACTAAACCACTTGGTCATGATTTATTTCCCCTTTTTATATGTCACTATATTTGATTTACTAATATTTTTCTTGCAATATTTACATTTATATATATGAGTGTTATTGACCTGTAATTTTCATTTTCTTTCTTATATAATAATAAAAATGTCGGGTTTTGTTATCAGAGTTATGTTAGCTTTATAAAACAAGTTTGGAAGTGTTTTCTCTGTGTCTGTTTTCTGAAAGTATTTGTATGATTGGTGTTCTTTCTTCCTTAAATATTTGGAATTCATCAGTGAAGATATCTGGCCCTAGAGGTTCTTTGAGGGAAGGTTTTTAGTTAAATATTCAGTTTTTTAAAATGAATATCGGATTGCAGTACTTCTACTTTTTCTTGTATCATAAGTTATGTTTTTAAGGAATTTGCTAATTTAATCTAAGTTGTCAAATTTATTGGGATAAGTAAATAAATGGTACTTGATATCACTGTATCTTTTAGTGTTTGTAACAATGATCTCTTTTCTCGGTCACATAATCTGTGTTTTCTCTCTTTCTTTCTCTCTCTTCTTGATCTGTATTGCCAGGGGTTTATAGATTTTATTTACATATTTAAAAGCCCACCTTTAATCTATGTTGACTTTATTATTTTTTTTCAATCATTTTGATTTCTGCTTTCATCTTTATAAGTTCTTGCCTTCTACTTTTCTGTAGGTGCAATTTGCTTTTGTTTTTCTAGCTTACTGAGAAATTTAGAAAAGTTGATTTTTCCATGTGTCTTTTTCTCTAATAACTACATCTAAAGGTATAGATCTCTCTGTAATCACTGCTTTATGATGCATCTCAGAAGCTTTCCTTAGCCCTTAGTTCAAAATATTTTCTAATTGTTATTGTGATTACTTCTTCGACCTATGGACTATTTAGGCATGTGTTGCTTAATTTCAAGACATTTGGACATTTTCTAGTTGTCTTTTTGTATAGATTTTTTACTGAATTTCACTCCAGTACTGATCATATTCTGTATAATTTTAGCCCTTTGAAAATTTTTGTTATTTGATTTATGGCCCATCATATAGTCTATTTTGGTAAATGTTCCATAAGCATTTAAAAAGAATATTCATTCTGAAGTTAATGAATATAATGTTTTATATATGTGTTAAGTAGCTCAATCTGGTTAATAATTTTGTTTAACTATTCCATATTTTTTTACTTTATTGTTTGTTTGCTTGTTTTATCATTTACTGAGAAGTGCATTAAAATCTATAACTTTGGGTTGTCTGGGTGGCTCAGTTGTTAGGTGTCTGTCTTCAGCTTAGTCATGATCCCAGGTCCTGGGATCAAGCCCCGCCTCAGGCTCCCTGCTCAGCGGGAAGCCTGTTTCTCCCTCACCCACTCCCCCTGCTTGTATTCCTTCTCTTACCGTCTCTGTCAAATAAATAAATAAAATCTTAAAAAAAAAAATAAAATCTATAACTCCGATTTTGAATTTCTCTATTTCTTTTTTAGAATTTTTGTAATTTTAGGGGTGCCTGGGCGGCTCAGTAGGTTAAGCCTCTGCCTTCAGCTGGGGTCATGATCTCAGGGTCCTGGGATCAAGCCCTGCATCAGGATCTCTGCTCAGCAGGGAGCCTGCTTTCCCCTGTCTCTCTCTGCCTCCCTCTCTACCTACTTGTGATCTCTGTCTGTCAAATAAATAAATAAAATCTTGGGAAAAAAAAGAATTTTTGTAATTTTAGTTTTAAATATTTGAAACTTTTAATCTGGGAGCATATGAGTTTTGAAAAGTTTCTTCCTTTTTGCATTTATAATTATACTATATTTATTATGTAATTAATTATATATTACAGAATCCAATTATATTAATTATATATTTAATAAATATATTAATTATACATAATTATCTATAATATAATATAATTAATTATAATTATAATACTTTTTGCCTTTAACCAACTGAGCCACCCAGACGTCCCTACTTTTTGCCTTTAAATCTACTTTGTTTGGTAGTAACATAATCACCAGCTTTTTGCTAACAGTTTCATGCGATATCTCTTTTCATTTTTTTTTTTAACTTAACCTTTGTGCTCATATATCATGTGTGTCTCTAATAAACCACTGAGAGGCGGATCTTGTATTTGTGGTCCAACTCGACAATTTAAAACTTTAATTGGACCAGTTATCCTTTTATAATTAATCCAATTATTGACATGGTTAGATTTAACACTTAGATATATATTTAATACTTATTATATATATATATTTTTTCTTCTAATGGATCTGAGCTACATCCCTGCTTTGTTGTAGCCTACCTTAAGATCATACTTTCACTTCCTGAACAAGGCAAGAACTTTACATCCTCTTGCCTTTCCTGCCATTATCGCCATTCATCTGTGCTCATACATTTACTCCAGGCCTAGGATACCTTATCACTATTGCTGGGTTGAGTAAACAATATTTTTTATGTTCATCTACCTATTTATCTTTTTTTGGTGCCATTCATTCATTTCTGTGGTTCTGTCCTTCCCTCCAGGATTATTTTCATTCATTCTGAAGGACTTCCTTTTGATTTTTTTCGGTGCCGGTTTGCTGGCAATAGTTCTCTGTTTTTGTTTGTATAAAACTATTTTTATTTCACCTCTGACTTTAAAGGACATTTTTGGTAGGTATAGAATTCTAAGTTGGCAACTTTTTCTTTCAGCACCTTAAAGATTACTCTACTGTTCCCTAGCTCCCATAGATTCTAGTACAAGTCAGTGGTCTTCTTTTAAGGTAATAGTTCCTTTCACCTCTGACTGCTTTTACGGTTTGTCTTTGCTTTTTGGCAGTTTGTTGTAAGCCTCCATATGATTTACTTTACATTTAACCTGCTTAGATTTTGCTGTGCTTTATATAACCACATATAACTGAATCTGTGGTATTTGGAAAAGTCTCAGGCATTATTTCTCAAACCCTGATTTTTGGGGTTTCCTTCTCTCCTTCTCTCTCCTCTCTCCTCCTGACCCTCTCTCCTTCATGGCACCCCAGTAACATGTGTGTTAGAACTTTTGAATGTACCTTCTATATTTATTTACCTTTATGCTCTGCTTTGTCCCTCCTACCTCTGTAGTTTTTCTCTGCATTCTTTAACTTGGATATTTTTCTATTGAGTTCATTTGAATTCACTAATCTGATCATGGACTATGTCCAATCTGCTGTAAAAATCCATCCAATAAGTTCTTAAATTCTGATTTTTTAAAAATTCCAGGGCAGTCATTAGATTTTAAAAAATATTCTAATACTCTATTGGAATTCTCTCTCTTTCTCTCTCTTTTTACCATTTAATGCATTTTTTTCTCCATTTATTTTTTTTAAAGATTTTATTTATTTATTTGACACAGAGAAAGAGAAAGAGCACAGAGGCAGAGGGAAAAGCAGGCTCCATGCTGAGCAGGGACCCCCAACATGGATCCCAGGAAACTGGGAGCTAAACCGAAGGCAGATGCTTAACCAACTAAGCCACCCAGGTGCCCCTCCATTTATTTTCATGTATTAGCTATAGTTATTTTTATGTACTGCCTACTAACTCCACCATCTGGATCATCAGTGGGTCTCCTATTTTTGGGTGACTTTTTCCTACCTCCTTGCATATCTACCACTTTTTTAATTGTCACTGCCAGACATTGTGTATAAAAGGACCATGGAGACTAAATAAATTATATCTTTCAGCAGCAAGGATTTCTTCTTTTCTCTGTTGGGAAAATAGGGGGAGAGGCTGATCATCTCAGTCTATGACTGAGCCATAGAGTGGATGGATTGCTGTGTGAATAGGATTCAGCCCACTTCTGGTTCATCCCTGTTCCTCAGTGGTGACCCTCCCACTTAAGAACCCAGAAAATCTGTCCTTTGGGTGTTTTACACTTAGCACTTTCACCACCCACACCACACAGGTCCAAAATATGACACATGTCTTAAGAAACTAGTGTGTGGTTCTTATAGGCCCCTCCTCTAGCACGAGTTGGTCTCTTAATCACCTAAGCCAAGAGTTTTCACTCTGTCTTTACAGCTTCCTGCCTTAGCTTCCTGTGCTCCCCGGGACACAGCTAATCTCTCATGGGAGAATATTGACCTTGCATTTTTATCTCCTTCAGTTTAAAAAACAGTGTACCAGACCCAGGCGACCACAAACAGGGATTACCTCTTCCCTTCACCAGAGTCCCTCTGCTGGGACCCAGCCAGACTCTCAGGCCGTGCTCAGAATGGATCATGTAAATCCTATACAAAACTCTTTTGACAGTTTTCCTTCCTCCTTTTCAATCTCTTTGTATTCTTTCTCTTTTTTCCTTATTGTACTAGCTCACTGTACAATATCTGTACGATGTTGAGTAGAATAGTAGAGAGCTTGTCTTATTGCTAATTCCGGAGGAAAAACATCTAGTCATTCATTTGTAGAAAATTAGCTACCGTCTGACTATCTATCCAGATCTCCTTTATCAGGTGGAAGATGTTCCCATCTACTGCTAATTTGTTGAAATTTAAAAAAAATCATGAGTGGGTATTAAATACTGTCAAATTCAGTTAACAGAATAAACTGGTAAAATGGGTGAATTATACTGATTGATCTTAGAATGTTAAAACAAACTCACATTCCTGTAATGAATCTTACCTGGTCATGATGTGCTGTCCCTTTTATGTGTGGCTGAATTACGTCTGTTAATATGTATTCCTTTTAATAGATTTTAATTTTGAGGGTTTAAATTTAAAGAAAAATTGAAAAGACAGTACAGAGTTCCCATGCCCCTCACTCCATTTCTCCTATCAATCCCATATCCCATTACTGTGATACAGTAGTTGAGTTAACGAGCAATATTGGTGCTTTACTGTTAACCGAAGTCTGTTAAGTTATACAGAGTTTAGTCATCTTTTCCTTGTTTCTTCAGGTGGAAATTGACACCACTGAATCTGAACTATTCTCCTTGTCTAATATAAGCAGTTAATGGCACACATTTCTTTCTAAGCATGGCTTTAGCTGCATTCTACACACTTAGAGGTGTTATATTTTCATTATTATTCAGTCTGGAAAATTTTCTGATTTTTCTCTATGATTTCTCCTTTGGCCAATGAGTTATTTAAAGACACATTGTTCAATTTCTAATTATTTGAAGATTTTCTAGGTATGTAATTGTTTTTTTTTGTTTTGTTTTGTTTTGTTTTAAATTTTATTTATTTATTTGACACACAGAGAGAGAAACCACAAGTAGGCAGAGAGGCAGGCAGAGAGAGCGGGAAGCAGGTTCTCCGCTGAGCAGAGAGCCCAATGTGGGGCTTGATCCCAGGACGCTGAGATCATGACCTGAGCCAAAGGCAAGGGCTTAACCCACTGAGCCACCCAGGTGCCCATAGGTATCTAATTGTTAATATCCAACTTAATTCCATTGTTCATAGAGAACAGACTTTGTAAGATTTCAATATTTTGAAAGTTTTTGATGCTTATTATACGGCCCACCACACAGACGATCTTGGTGAATGTTCTCTGTGCATTTGCAAGGGATACGCCTTCTGCACTTGTTTGGTGTGATATTCTATGAATGATGATTAGATTAAGGTACCGCTGAACTTGTGTAATGTGGAGGATTAGAGACATTAACTCTCAAAGCAGGCAAAAATCTGCATATAACTATGTTTTAATAAAAATTTTATTTGTGGGACGCCTGGGTGGCTCAGTTGGTTAAGCAGCTGCCTTTGGCTCAGGTCATGATCCCAGAGTCCTGGGATTGAGTCCCACATCGGGCTCCTTGCTTGGCGGGGAGCCTGCTTCTCCCTCTGCCTCTGCCTGCCACTCTGCCTGCCTGTGCTCACTCTCGCTCCTCTCTCTCTCTGACAAATAAATAAATAAATAAATAATTTTATTTATTTGACAGAGATAACAAGTAGGCAGAGCAGCAGGTAGAGAGAGAGGAGGAAGCAGGCTCCCTGCTGAGCAGAGAGCCTGATGCCGGGCTCGATCCCAGGACCCTGAGATCATGATCCCAGCTGAAGGCAGAGGCTTAACCACTGAGCCGCCCAGGCACCCCTGCATATAATTTTTGACTGCCCCCAAATATAACTACTAATAACCTACTGTTGGCCAGAAATCTGATAACAAAAAGTTAGTTAACCCATGTTTTTTTGTTGTATGTATTATATACTGTATTCTTATAATAGCGCAAGCTAGGGAAAAGAAAATATTGTCAAGAAAATTGTAAGGAGCGGCACCTGGGTGGCTCAGTGGGTTGCGCCTCTGCCTTCAGCTCAGATCATGATCTCAGAATCCTGGAATCAAGTCCCGCATTGGACTCTCTGCTAGGCAGGGAGCCTGCTGTGCCCTCTCCCTCTGTCTGCTTCTCTGCCTACTTGTGCGCTCTCTCTCTCTCTGTGTCAAATAAATAAATAAAACCTCTTTAAAAAAAATCATAAGGATTCTTGCTCTTTTAGCAAGAGCTGAAAATCTGATGAGCTCTGTTTTTTTTTTTTTTTTAAGATTTTATTTATTCGATAGAGAATGAGCAAGAGAGCAAGCATGAGTAGGCAAAGCTGCAGGCAGAGGGAGAGGAAGAAGCAGGTTCCCCGCTGAACAAGGAGCGGGATAGGGGGCTCCATCCCAGGACCCTGGGATCATGAGCTGAAGGCAGACGCTTAGCCTACTGATCTACTCAGGTAATCCTAAGCTCTGCTTTTTAATTGGAATGTTTAATTTATTTGCATTTAACATTAATCCCTGATATTGTTGGATGTAGGCCTATCAATTTTGCTGTGTATTTTCTATAGGTCTCATGCATCTTTTGTTCCTTTGTCCCTTTTTTTCTCTGTTATTTTGGGTTAATTAGGCATTTAAAAAACAATCTTTTCTCTATTGACCTTTCAGCTACACCTCCTTGTGTTGGTTTCTAGTATTTGCGTTAGGGGATTCTAGTGTGAACCTTTACCTTCCCAGAGAGATTATATCCCTTCATGTTGGATGTAAGAACTTTGTAACAGTCTCCTGTTTCCTTGTGTTCCTTTTGTCATACATATTAGTACTATATACATTATAACCTCTGTGACACAAGATTATGATTTTTACTTCAATTATATCTTTTAAATCTTATTAAATTATACTTTATATTAATATAAATTATATATAATATGAAATATATATAAATTATCAACTTACATTATATTAAAGCTTTTAAATGACATTTTATATCTTTTAAATTAAATTACGAGAATAACACTTTTTTCCCCCAATACTACTTCCCTATTTGCCATTTCTAGAGTTCCCTCCTTTCTCTAAATCTGAGTTTCCTTCAGGTATAACTTCCCTACAGCCTGAAGAACGCCTTTTACTATTTTTGACAGAGCAGGTCTGCTGGCAATGACTTCTTTTGCCTTTCTCTTATATGAAAGTAAAAATTTTTTTGAAAGTGAAAGTGAACCTTCCCCCCGCACCATGTTTGAAGGCTATTGTTTTCTGGATATACAATTCTGGATTTATTTTTTTATTTTCTCAGCACATCAGTGATGCTGGTCCCTTCTGTTCCTGTCTCCCTGGTCTCTGATGTCATGTCATCCCTCACTCATAGGTCCAGCTCTGTATGTAGTATGTCTTTTGTTTGATTTGTTTTTACTAGCTGCTCTCAAGAGTTCCCTCCCCTTTCTCTTTGGTCTTTAGACTATGATGTGTCTAAGTATGACTTCCTTTTGTTTTTATTTTCCTTGGGATTCAGTGAGCTTACTGGATATGTAGATTATGTTTTTCACCAAGTTTGGGGCATTTTCAGCCTGTGGTTGTTCCAAATATTTTTTTTCCACTCCAGTATCAATTTCCTTTCCTTCTGAGACTTTAATCACACACATGTTGGGACAAATAATAAAGTCCCATGGATTTCTGAGGTCCTGCTTAGTTTATTTCATACTTTTTCCCCCTTACGATGGAATAATTTCTGTTTATCGGGCCCAAGTTTGCAGACTCTTCTGCCAACTCCAATCTGTTATGTGAATTTTTAATTTCATATATTGTACTTTTCAATTTCAAAATTTCTGTTTCCTTCTTCTTTAGCATATCTGTTTCTCCGCCTTAATTTTCTGTTTATTCATTGTGAACATTTTTCCTTTAAGTTCTTGAGCATACTTATAATATGTTTTAAATGCCTTATGCAAATTCTAACATCTTTGTCACACAAATGGTTTCTTTTTTTTCTTTAATTTTTAAAAAGATTTTATTTATGAGAGAGAAAGAAAGAGAACAGGAGTAGGGCAGTGGGAACAGAGGAATGGGGGGAAGCAGACTCCCCACTGAGCAGGAAACAAAACCTTCCTGGACCCCAGGATCATAAACTGAGCCAAAGGCAGATGCCTAACCCACTGAGCCACCCAAGCACCCCAAAACCTTGGTTTCTATTAATTAGTTTTTCCTGAACTCTGGGTCGTATTTTCCTGTTCCTTCATACATGTCCTGTAATTTTTAAAACTGTGAATGGTATGTTGAGAAAGTGTAAAATCTGTTTTCTTCCTAGGAAGAGCGTTGATATGCATTCCGGCAATGATTTAACTTGGTTGGACTCACACTACCAACTGTCTCCTCTCCAAGGGGCAGTGACTGAAATCTTCCACCATTTCCTTCGGACTTCTATTCTTGCTTTTCGCCAGTAACCTTGGAATCCCCAGGGGCAGCCTGGGATTTTGTAGAGTTTATACCCACTGGGTTGTTCCCCGTCTCATGGCTTCATCCTTTCTGGGATTCGCGATCTATTACAATCTATCAGATCCTATTTGCTCTGGCTGCCCTTAATCCTATCACATAACTCCTCAAGCCATTTCCAGGACTTGCCCTCCTCAGTGGGACTAGAGTTTCCTGCTTTCGTTCTCGCCATCCTCTAGTGCATGGACCGAGGAGCGTGCTCTCAGGTGAAAAACAGACATGATTTTTCAACCTGTTTCCCTTCTTTTAATGGGTCAATATTGCTCATTTCTGACTTCTGTTCACTCTCTAGTACCTCAGAATAGTTGTGTTTTTATAGTTTGTTCAGAGGGTATAATTACTACCTGAAGGAAGTTTTAACTCAACGAAAGCTATTTCACTAAAACCGGCTCACGCTGTTTTAATAGCTGTCTTTTTGTAATGTATTTTAATAACTGTCATGCAGGTTCCCCTTCTTTTCAATACTTTGTTGATTAGTGATGATTCATTCCTTCTGATAAACTTTAGACTTATTTGGTTATGTTTAAAAAAAATCCTTGAAGGATATTGAATGGAATTTCTTTACATTTGTAGATTTTTTTAGAGATTTATTTATTTATTTGAGAGGAAGGGGGGAGGGGCAAGGGGAGAGAGAGGGAGTACTTAAGATGACTCCCTGCTGAATGCAGAGCCCAACATGGGGCTCGATCTAACAACCCTGGGATAATGACCTGAGCCAAAGTTAAGAATTGGACACTTGACTGAGCCACCCGGGCTCCCCTACATCTGTAAATTTATATGTACAGTCATTGCTTAATATCCTTATAACAGTGGAACTTTCTTCCCCTAATGGTAGAGATCTCCTTCGGTTCTCTCATACTTTACATTGCTCACAAGCATTTTGTAGTTTTCTTCCTCTAGATGCTAGTCCCTTGAACAATTTATCACAAACTATTAGTAATTTAAAAAAAAAAAACAGTTTTTGTGGGGCACTTGAGTTGATCAATCAGTTAAGTGTCTGACTTCGGCTCAGGTCATGATCTTGGGGTCCTGGGATCGAACTCCGCCTGTCCTGGCTCAGACAGTATTTTTGGAGGAGGCATCCCATGGGGTTGGGGCTCAGACCTCTCTAGAGGAGCTGCTGCCTGGCTGGTATTAGGGGTTTCCAGAGCTCAAAAGAAAGGCTCTGCAGAGCTGTCACTTTGACTCCTGGGGCAAGGGAGCTGTTGGCTGCTGGTTGCATGTCAAGATCTCAGAGGAGAGCCTCATGTCACTGAGACTGTGATCCTTAAGGAAGGGGCATTGCCCAGCTGGGGCTAGCACCTCCAAGGGGATACAATGAGGCTAGTCCTGGGACTGCTGAAGGAAGCTGGAAACAGGAACCAGCGTCCTCCAGAGTCAGCGTCACTGCCAAGGTCAACAGGCTTTGCTGAGGTTAAACTGACAGGAATGGATGCAAGCAAGGAGGAAGGGATGCCAGTCCCTCCTTCCCTTCTCTTGCCTCTGCTCTCCAGCTAATCACCCGCAGATGGCAGACAGCCAGCTGGCAAGTGAGAAAAGAAATGTTCAGATTGAGCCTGGCATCACAGAGCAGAAGAGAGAAGAGTGGGCGTGGAACTGTCGCAAATGGAGAGACACTGTCCTAACATTCATCATTTCCAGCCCTGGGGTGACAGTCACAGGGCTCATCCGTGGGGGGCAGTAATTAACCCTCAGGTCGAATCACACTCTCACCTGACTATCCTATGACCTAAAGACTAAACTGCGAAACCAACTATCATCAACAGTCCGTTAATGAAATCCTAGGGGGAGAGGGAGAGAGAACAAAAAGGAAATTAACAATATATACAAATATAAACACACACACATAATAAGCAAGAAGCCCATACACATCACTGCAATGATCCTTGCTTCCCATACTGGGCACCCACTCAGAGCTGACCTTACAGTTTCCTTCTTCTACTCTCCATGCCATGTTCCATATTAGATGGTTTGTGGCCCAACTGGGTATTCAGCAACATGGGTCCTGCCTTTTTTTTTTTTTTTCTTGCAATAGCTTTACATTAGCTTTTATTATTGGACATGGAGGAGTTAAGAGGTGTCCCCACAAAGTCTACTGGGTTTCAGACATAGGCCATCCCTTCACTGCAAAAATCCAAGCAATCTGATGGCCAGGATTGATCAGGTGGTAGAGTTGCCTCCTCTATGTGCCTGTCGGTTCAATGGCATGATGAACCCAGAATTCCCAGTCTTACCTGCTAACAGAGTAGGGCCAATTGCTGGGTTCGGCAGTGGAAGCCTTTCCCCCTGGGAACAGAGATCTGCACATCAGCAGAGTTCATGGTCATGGGGATAAGCAACAGAAATTTTGCAGGTGGCTATTAGGTATCACAGGGAGAGAAGTCACTGCCAGTCTCTGTTTTCTGGCGCTGTTCTTGTGGATGTGGGCGGGGGGTGGGGGAATGCCTTGTGTTGATTGCCTGAGTGAGAGCATATTCTGCAGCCTAGGATAGAGCCGCCTCCTCCTAGGGCATCGTCTCTAGAGCACAAGCAGGACTGAGTTCTGAAGGCCATTCCACCCTCTAGTGCGGCCACTGGATTCCAGATGATGGGGCATGTGGCAAGACTAGGGATTTCTACAGGCCCAAGTCCATGGTCACTCTTGCCATGCAATGAATATCTTGATCAAGAGCAACACTGGGCAGAAAATCATGATGGCAAATCAGGCATCCCATCTGTCCAGAGATGGCAGACATCTATACACATGCAGGATATTGATTTAATATAAGAATGTGGGAATAATTACCCTGGGAGGGAGCGGAGGGTGTGTGTGTGTGCGTGTGTGCAAGGAGGCAGCTTGGGGAGGGTTGTAAGAACGAGAAATCTTCATCTTCCATCATCATAAGTCAAAGTGATGCCTACAATGGAGAAATCAAGCACTAGAACTACGAGCAGGTTATTTAGAAATTCGGTGATTGAACAACATTAGAAACAGTTAACTGAGAGCGGTTGCATGGGAGTAGTGGATGAGATGAGGCAGAAAGGAGAATGCTGGATGTTGTTATGTCTTTTTTTTTGTTTGTTTTTAAAGATTTTATTTGAGAGAGAGAGGACACGTGCAAGTGGGGGGGAGGGGCAGAGGCAGAGGGAGAAGCAGGCTTCCCACTGAGCAGGAGCCCAATGCAGGGCTCGGGGCTCGATTCCCTAGGACCCTGGGATCATGATCTGAGCTGAAGGAAGGCAGATGCTTAACCAACCAAGCCACCCGGGCGCCCCTGGATTTTGTTATAAGTCTTAAAGAACCACTGGACATTTAAAAAGAGCGATGTATTGCTTTGACTAAAATTAGAGCTATGTAAATAGAAAAAGGAATCTTACCCTTAAGTTTGAGTCTGAAGAGTTGTCATTTCCAAGATTCCTGCAGCCGTAAGGAGCCAGGATGGTTTCTGTGCTAATATGGTGAAGGTGCCTCTTCTGGGAGCACTTTACCGCCCTCTGCTGGAAGCCCGAAGTAATACCCCGCCCGTCGGCCCGCCCGGGGGGGTGGGCTTAGCAGGTGCGCTGGTTAGGGAGCTGGGGCTTTGCCATCAGGCAGCCACCGCTGCAGAGGGCACTCTGACGGGGCCTTTGTCTTCAGGGTTTCCGGTATAGATCCTCTTGCCAGGGTGGCCAGACTAGGAGCCGTTCCTCCATTTGGGTGCTCTTGCCCACTTTAGAAGCAGAGCCCCTTGGCCCTACTGGCCCACTGGATGTTTGCCATCTACAGGGCTGGGGTTCACTTTCAGGAACATTCTCCAACCTGACCTCATCTATGATGTGTTTAAAAATTCCTCAAAAGCCATGGTGTCCCTTGTCTCTTTACCTTATTCCAATGCACCTGCAATCCCCACTTCCTGCCCTCCCCCCTTGCACATTTTCTAGGTCATTTCCGTCAGGGTCGGAGTGGGATTTGGGAAAGTCCAAGCTCCTAAGCATGCTTCACTCGAGTCTGCACTTTTCTAACGGCAATACACGGTCCACGTCTTGGTTTTGGTCTCCTCTTTCCTGAGGGAAATGAGAGAGGGAATGAGAAATTCCTCGGACTAAACTGAGCATCGCCAAGACTGTGTGCACTGCCCCTCACAGGGAGGCTTACATGCAAGGGGCAGAAGCCACGGCAGGGGTGGAGAGCTTCAAGCAAGGGTCACGAGTCTTCCTATTTGCTAGAATCCCGACAGGTGGATAGCGGTGCCCACACCTCTGCTGAGGACAGCCTCATGGGGTCCTTGCACCCACCTGCCGACCACATAGTGCTTCCAGTTGAGAGAGGAGTGGTCACTTCCAGCTGGCGTCATCACCAGAGCCAAAAGGCGACACGCTTGGACAGGGCTTAAAGTATCGTGGGATTAGAGATTCAAGAAGGGAAGCAACTTTATGGACCAAGAGCCCACCTTTCCCCACCCAGCCCCTCCATCCCTCCCTCTACCCTTTCTCTACCAAGAGGTCCTCAGCTTCTGTCTACTTTCCCCCAGTGACAGGGAGCTCACTACCTGATGTTTCTTGAAGGATCTGACTCACAGTATCATCCTTAACCTGCCTCATTCCACCCGCTCCATCTCAGTCTTGGTTCTGACCCATGTTTCCTCATCCCCATCATAGCCTCCAAGCATTAAGAGGAGGAGCACATTCCCTGAGTGGTCCGCTCTCTAGAGCAAATTGATTAATCAGGACTCTCTCCGCTGTGAGTTCTAAAGCTCAGCTCCTACCAGCTTAAGTAAAACAAGAGGAAGGTCTAGGCATCTCCCCGGGGAGAGCAGGGTGCAGCCGGCTCCCGGAAAGCCAACAGTGCCATCCAGGAGCTGTCATTGTCTAGGGCTCCCTTTTCCTTGGCCGAGCTGCTTTCACTCTTGGGCAGGGTGGAGGGGAGGATGGTCCCCGGCAGAAGGAGACCGTATCTCCTGATGGCCGTAGGACACCGGTCAGGGCTAGCTACAGTGGTAGAGGGACTGAAATTAGAGGGACTTCAGAAGGGTGTCTACGCACAGGTCAGAGGTGGAAAGTCAGAGGTCCTGCCCACTGAGGGGCGGTGCCAGCATTCTCAAGTTTCCAGCCCTGAGTGCCCAGAGGTTGGTGGCAGGGAGCCTGGGGTGTCTATGAAGCCACAGGAGGAGCCTGACACCTTCCTGGAGAGTTGATCGTCTTCAGTGGAAGTAATTTCAAGCACTATTTTTAGATAAAACAAAACCAGAAACATCATGCAGCAGAAGGCAGAATCTATATGTAATCTTGAGTCAAAACCCAAGACTTCAAAGAAATGTCCCACTTGTGGCAGGGCACTTTGGGCTGGTTGCCAAGCCTGCCAGGTCAACCTGCTCATGTTTTGCATTCACAGGCATTTCGGGGGGTGGTGGTGAAGAAAGTGCTGGAAGAGAGGTCCTGGGACCCACTGTCCGGGCTTGGGGTCTGGGGCTCCCCAGAACTGCCGGGCAGGTCAGTGAGGCGACGGGTCACAACAGAGACCACCGCTCCTGCTAGGGCCTGCCTACGCACAGCTCCGTGCTCCTGCCGGCCCCGGCGCATCCTCATGCGAACCTCCCCAGGCGTGCAGACCCATCAGAGGCCATAATTGGCTCTAGTAACCGGCCCCAAGGGCAGGAATCAGAGCCCAGGCCAAGTGAGGGATCTGCAGGCCCCAGCAGGAACTCGCTAGCCGAGAAGAGCAGGAAGCAGGTGTCCGCTCCTTCTAGTAGCTTGTCACGGAGCACCGGGCACGCGGGCAGGACGTTCCCTGCAATCTTTAACCCTAGAAGTTCATGGAACCAACTCTTTAGAACAGACCTCAGCCTAAGTGCCTGAAAGAGGTCCTGGGGGCCCCACAGATCCAGGGTCACCCCCTAAAGGTTCTGGATCATTGGGAGATGTAGGAGTCCCAGGTAAGAGGTCAGGGACACTGAGGGATGGGGGCAGGGAATGCAGGGGGAGTGTGACAGCCACTATTTACCTACTGCCAAGGGAGGTTTTGGTGTGT